>NC_090172.1:54759309-55019309 GCF_024679245.1 Pseudorasbora parva
GTGTCGCCCAGCCTGCAGCTCTACAAATATCTGTCAGCGAGGCGCCACGCGCCAACGCCCAAGAAAGATCTACGCTCCTAGTGGAGTGTGCTTTGATCCCAGGAGGCATGGCAAGCCCTGAACCTTGTAAGCCAGGCCAATGGCGTCCACTAACCAGTGGGACAGCCTCTGCTTGGAGAGAGCCTTCCCTTTCTGCTTCCCTCCATAACAGACAAAGAGCTGGTCTGAGGTCCTGAAGCACCGCGTCCTGTCTACGTAAGCGTGAAGGGCGCGTACTGGACAGAGCAGAACCGAGGCTGGGTCTGCCTCCTCCAAGGGCAGCGCTTGCAGGTTCACCACCTGGTCCCTGAAGGGACTGGGAACCTTGGGCACATATCCAGGCCGGGGTCTCAGGATAACGTGAGAGTTAGCCAGCCCGAATTCCAGGCACGCTTCGTCAACCGAGAATGCCTGCAGGTCCCCTACCCTCTTGATCGATGCCAGAGCAACAAGGAGCGCTGTCTTCATCAACAGGAACTTAAGCTCCGATGTCTGCAGAGGCTCGAAGGGAGCAATACGCAGGGTACTTAGGACCATTGCGAGGTCCCAAGAGGGTACCTGTAGGGGGCGAGGTGGATTTAACCTTCTTGCCCCCCTGAGGAACCTGCGGACCAGGTCGTGTTGTCCCACCGTTCTTGCTTCCAGCAGGTCATGGTGAGCAGCTATTGCCGCCATGTAGACGTTGAGGGTGGAGGGAGACAGCCTTCTCTCCAAGCCTTCCTGGAGAAAGGAGAGCACGGACCCTTTTGGGCATTTGGTGGGATCTTCTCCTCGAGAAGCCAAGCCTGCAGTCTCCCTCTCATTTACTGAAGCTTTCGTGCCTCGATCGCCCCCCGGTGACCGGTCCCAGTATAGCCGCCCCTCTGTGTTTTCTAATGGACGCAAGGCAAACTAAATAATAAAATTACACTTTAAAAAATGTTCCCCAAAGTTAGTTTATGTCACTGAAGGCAGTTATCATCACGATGATTTCATTTCAGGTGTTCGTTTTAAAAATAAGTTTAGTTTGAGTTAGTTATTTGATGCTATAAAAACGGGGGGCGTGACGTCATGATTGACAGCTGAGACTGACGGCTTCTCTGAGTGAAGTTGTCACTGAGGCACTAACGGACTTTTTTCGAAATTTTTGGGAGCAGATTAGAGCTTTAGCTTTAATTTCTACATTTCCATAACTGTTTATTTCACACCAACATAATTAATTGTTCTGCATCTGCGAGAGTGTGGGCGGGCTTTTGATATCGCGACTGTACTTCCTGCTCAACTTCCTGCGCTCTACTGCGCAACTCCGGTCCCGAAATCGCTACTGCGCAGACTCGGTCCCAAGATGTCAGCGCCGTGCAAGGCCGCCTGAAAGCTTCAAATATGGCAAGCGGAAACGGATGATGTCAAGTCGTCCATATTTTTTTACGGTCTATGCGAGAAGCACACCAGGTGATGTAGAGGTTCCACTTCGAAACGTAGGCCCGTCTTGTGGACGAGGCCCTTGCTGAAGTGACAGTGGCAACCACCGGTGTTGTTAGGCCACTCAAACCTGCCGCGTCCCGTCCAGGAGCCACACGTGGAGGTTCCAGAGGTCGGGACGCGGGTACCATACGATGCCCCCTCTCTGAGAAAGGAGGTCCTTCCTCAGAGGAATAGGCCAAGGAGGTACTGTCGCAAGGAGTATGAGTTCGGAGAACCAGGTCTGGCCGGGCCAGTGACCTCCCTGATCTTGCACAGGAGCTGTGCGAGAAGGCTCACTGGGGGAAACGCATACTTGCGCAGGCCCTGCGGCCAGCTGTGCGCTAGTGCATCCGTGCCGAGGTTCCCCTCGGTCAGGGAATAGTACCAGCGGCAATGGGAGGAGTCGTGGGGGGCAAACAGATCTATCTGTGCGTCGCCAAATTGGTCCCATATCAGCTGAACCGCTTGGGGATGGAGCCACCATTCCCCCGGTAGAGGCTGAAACCGCGACAGCTCGTCGGCTGCATGGTTCAGTTCCCCGGGGACATAAGTGGTACAAAGCGACCTCATATGCTTCTGACTCCATAACAAGAGGTGGCGGGCGAGTTGCGACATGCGGGGGTAGCGTAGGCCACCTTGGCGGTTGATGTACGCTACTGTCGCCGTGTTGTCTGACCGGACCAGTACGTGCCTATCCTTAAGCAGGGCTTGAAAACGGTGCAGGGCAAGACGTACGGCCAGCAACTTGAGGCAATTGATATGCCACACACGCTGGGGCTCTTTCCAGGCCCCAGCGGCAGCATGACCATTGCACATGGCACCCCACATGCTGCGTTGCCATGCCCACCTCGGGACTTGGTCGCGAAGCCAGTGCTGAAGTGGTCTCATTTGGAGCAACCCGAGCGGCGCTACTGTGGCTGCGGATGCCATATGCCCCAGGAGCCTCTGAAAAAGTTTCAGTGGGACCACGTTCCTGCGTTCGATCTAATGAAGGCAGGCCTCCAGAGACTGCGCTTGCTCTCTCGTAAGCTGCACGGACATGGCGACCGAGTCGATCTCCGTACCGAGAAAAGAGATCCTCTGCAATGGACAAAGTTGGCTCTTTTCCCAGTTGACCCGAAGGCCCAGACGGGCAAGATGGTGGAGAACCAAGTCCCTGTGTTCGCAAACCTGCCATCGAGATAATTCAGGATGCGAACCCCAAGTTGCCTGAGTGGCACTAGTGCTGCCTCGACAACCTTCGTAAAGACGCGAGGCAACAGGGCAAGCCCGAATGGAAGTACAGCATTCTGGTATGCTCTCCCCTCGAAGGCAGGAGGAAGTATGGAGACATGAAAGTACGCAACCTTCAGGTCGATTGCTGCAAACCAATCGCGTGGACGAACGCATTCGAAAATGCGTTTGGCTGTCAACATCTTGAAGGGAAGCCTGTGTAGGGTTAGGATCAAGATGTGCAGGTCCAGGATTGGCCGTAACCCACTGCCTTTTTTGGGTACAATGAAGTACGGGCTGTAGAAGCCGGACTTCATCTCGGCCGGAGGGATGATCTCGATGACACCCTTCGCCAGTAGCATTGCCACCCACCAGCGTATAGCGGACTCCCCGAAAGCAGGGAGGAGATCATACGAACTGAATCACATAGCCAAGCCTGATGGTGCGGACGAGCCAGTTGGACAGCTTGGAGAGCTCTAGCCAGGCCCCTAAAAACTGAACCAAGGGGATCATCAAGGGGTCTCGACTGGGAGGGGGCTGGCGACAGAGGGGACAGAGAGTGGTGAGGCACTGAGGCGGCACACACTGCCAGTCGCGCCCTCTTGGGGCTCGGAGGAGAGTGATTCGTTTCTATCTTTAACCAACAAAAGGGTGCCGTCGGCCCCTTTTTGGGGGCCAGCAGCAGGTTGGGTGTTTTGAAACAAAAGATTCTCCCCCGGCCCTCCTTCGGGGGAAGGAACGGTCCTGTCACCATTTCCTTGGAGAGAACCGAGTTGCCTTTTTGCCGGCTTCGGGGCTGAGACAGGCTGTGCCACCTTCCTGTGGGCACCTCCGCGCTTCGGCCTGGGTGAAGGCTGCTGCTGTGGCCGAGCGGGAGGAGCGGGTGCCGCAGGAGGGCGGCCTCGGCGGGGAGCAGACTGAGGCACGGGCACAGCAGCTGGCCGCCGGGGCAGGATGTGCTTGATCGCCTCAGTCTGTCTCTGAGCGGCCGAGAACTGTTGGGCAAAGTCCTCGACCGCCCTGCCAAATAGCCCAGCCTGGGAGATGCGGAAGGCAGAAGCGGCTGCCAAGTGGTTTCAATAAGACAATGGAGCCTTCCACGACTTCTTCATGCACCTCGGGAAAGAAAGGCACTGGAGGCTGGCGGGCGCGCTCGGGCGCGGGCCGCCCCCAGATACCAATCATCTTGAGCCTTGAGCGCTCGGGACACTGCGAAGGTTTCCACTCGAGTACTGACGTAACTCGTAGTGTACTGACTGAAAGGGAACAGTTTTTATTGATGAAGGAACATGGCCAGCCTGGAGGAAATGATTAATGATCTTAGTTATAAAGGGAGTTAAGAAACAGAGGTTAGATTTTACCAAGGCTGTGGGAAAAGGATCCAGTGCACAGTTGGATGGATTCATTTTTCTGATGATGTGGTGCTAGAGGTGCTAGATAGTTGCAAGTGGATGTTGTCTACTTTGTTCCTAAAAAAGGTCATAAACTTATTGCACCTCTCTTCTGTGACTTCTGAAAAGTTTGAAGGGTTTCTGAAGAGTTTGCAGTTTGAGGATGTGATTAATAGTGGAGAAAAGCTTCTTGGAGTTTCCAGGGTTATTATTGATGATGCAAGAGTAGAACTGTGACTGAGCATCTCTCAAGGACCTTGTATAGGCCTTCTGATGCTCTCTACTGTATAGGCTTCCCTATGAACCCTTACGAAACAAAAATATATTGCAATATACTAGAATTTATATTGCAATACATTAGAAAATATATTTCAATGTATCAGAAACTTCCTCATATATTTGAAAATATATAGCAATATATGGATGGACAACCTATTGCTATATATTGATTCATATATTAAAATACATTGATATACAAACAAAACTGAATTATTTCATGTATGTTTATTGAAACAAAGTATTTTTTGTGAGTTAAGCAAGCTCCTGCATATGTTTACAGAGGTTGATTAACAATAGCCCAAATCAGATGGTGCATGACATTCAATATATTTTCTATATATTCAAAATATTTTACACATTGAGCCTCAAATATCACAAAAATGCTTTTGCTAAACTGGCAAACATGCACTGGTCTGCTGGACTGAAATAAATAAACAATATTTTGTTGATTAAGCTTATGTATTCAGTCATTATTCAATGGTATACTAAAAATACATGTGAAAAATTACTTCTCATTGTTCTCAGGTCAAATATTTATATGGAATTAAAATGCGATTAATTAATTACAAAGCCTCTAATTAATTAGATTAATTTTTTTAATCGAGTCGCGGCCCTAATTTCTATATTATATTTTAATCTGTTATATTTTAAAATATATGACAGACAGTGTACATTAGATTATTTCATATTTACCATGTATACAATATATATGATAATTATATACTATGTAATATAAATCAATATATTTAAGACATATGTTCCCATATAAATCTGATTATATTATCTAGTACATTGAGGTATTTTATCTCATATAATTTTACATATATATTTACATATATATACAATGACTCTTCCAATATATAATTTCATATATTGTAGGATATATTTCAATATACATATATTGAATAGTATAATGATATGTATTTATTCAATATATGAAAACGGCAATAATTGCAGTATTGTCCCATATATTGCAATATATAACTTGCATATATAATATATTATTGTATAATATATCATATGATATATTACCATGTAAATTTCACAATATATGGAGACACATGAAATATATTGTCAACTAATATATTGAGAAATATATTGTCAACTAATATATTGAGAAATATATTTTTGTTGCGTAAGGGAACAGTGAGTCCAGTGAACTTGATACGCCTCTCAAGTGCAAGCCCAACCATCTTCATCCTCCGGAGTTCGCTGGTGTACCAGGGGGCTGAGCGTGAGAAGGTGACCATTTTCAACACTGTCTTTATGGATTTTTAAAACGTCAACAGAGACAAACACATTAAATAATTAAATAATAATAAATAAATAAAAGGGGGGGGGGGGTACATTTATCGTAACATCTGATGCATGTTAAGCCATTTTACACAGTAAACAAACTATTAGGGTCAGTTTCCTTCAAAAATTCCATAAAATGATTCCATACTTTGAAAAACTTTTCAGGTTTTCCTTTAACAATATATTGAAGTTTTTCCAAAGCCAAACAGTTAGACAATTCCTGTAACCATTGTTTAAAACTAGGACTTTCTATATTTTTCCAATGGCGTGCTACTGTGAGTTTTGCTTGTAATAAACAGAAAATCAACATTTTCTTACCCAAACTGGGTAATGTGCAAGTTACATGGGAAAATATTTAGTTTACAAAGTTTAGGACATAAAGGAACATTTTGTTTCAGAACCAATGATAAAAAGTCTAAAACCTTTTCCTAAAAGTTTTGAACTTGAGGACACTTCCATAAGCAATGGTATAATGTTCCTGTCTCTTGGTTGCATTTTATACATTGATCGGGAATATTTGGATTAAATTTATGTAGTAATTCTGGCGTTATGTACACTCTCATAATCCATTTATATTGTATAAGTTTAAACCTCGTATTAATTGTCTGAGTCTGGGCCTTTAGACAGATACTCTGCCATTCATCCTCAGTTATATTCTCATTTATGTCTCGGCACCAAGCCAAACGTTTGTTGTCTGTATTTTCCTTGTAGTTAGTGAAGATTAGTCTATAAAACATGGAAATTTGTTTACCACAATTAAAGTGGTTTAAAGTTATTTTTTCTAAAGGGGACAGATCTACCATTCTAGTTTTGACAGGGGTGTGTAGATCTAGAATGCTGCTCAGAGATTGATTTTAGAAGTCAACCGACTCCGTGACTGAGGAGAGATTAGCAGAGGAGAATTCCTGAAACAAATATGACTGGTATTTTCGGTATGGGAAGAGGGGCGTGGCAGCTCCATTGAGATGGCCTGGTGGTCAGACACACCCAGATCACACACCAAGAGGTTTCTAATATGAGGAGAGTTGGAAATTAGGGTGTAACGCGGTCTGCGCAGAAGTCCATGTTCCTTAATGACCGCAATGCTGAATGCTGAAATGGTACGATTGTTGAAACCCAGCAGCTGCTGAATGGAATATTTGAGCTTCATGACGGCTGCTGAAAGGTTTTGACTAGTGCTAGGCATTAGTCAAACACAGAGCTGGAACACTGTCAAGCATTGCAAGAAGATGGTCCATAGCATGGCAGAGGAGTTCATGAGCCGACTCCCAGCTAACACTGCAAGGGCAACGGTCCTAGGTTTGAGGCCAAACCGCAGCGGGACAGCTGAAAGGCTGTCCGGAAGAATACACCATGTAGCTTATGCCTGAGGGAGATCCCCAGTGAGCAGGCAACACCCAGAAGAGAGAGCAGCTGCAGTGAGTAACATTAAAGGTCCTTCAAACTAGAAGCAACCGTAACAATTCAAACAAAAACAGCAGAGTAGCGGCGAAAAATGGCGAACGTTGAACAACAGTGGTCGCCAACTATTAGCAACAGCACAATTGTAGCTCTGACTCTATGACTAGTCACGGTCATAAATAAACAAAATCTAAATCTGCCAGTACAGTTAACTTGATTTTGGGTGGAGAAGCGATGAACAGACAACGCCAGCGTCCTCTCCCCCTCATTGCTAGACAACTCTTTATCTACAGGAATAAATGCTTAGTCCTCTACTGGTGGTTACGTGCTGTCACAGGAGCGATAAGAGACAAAAGGGGTGAGGACTCAAAATGCAGGTGAACAAAGATTTATTGACAAAAAATAACAAACAAATAAAACAAAAACCCACTTGGGGGGGGAATCAAACATCAAAACAGTCAGGCCTCAGGTATAAGGCACACGTAATATATACCACTGATATAGACAAAATATTAACTTAAATTTCAACTTAACGGGATAGTTCACCCCAAAATGTAAATTATCCCATGATTTACTCACCCTTAAGCGGGTGTATATGACATTCTTCTTTCAAACGAATACAACCAGAGTTATATAAAAAATGCCCTAGCTCTTTCAAGCTTTATAATGGGAGTGAATGGCATTTTAACCCCCCTGGAGCCGTGTGGAGTACTTTTATAATGGATGAATACACTTTTTTGGCTGCAGTTATAAAGCTTGGAAGAGCCAGGACATATTTTAATATAACTCTGATTGTATTCGTCTGAAAAAAGAATATCATATACATCTAGGACGACTTGAGAGTGGGTAAATTACGGGCTATTTTCATTTTTGGGTTAACTATCCTTTTAAGCCAACCCCTCACCCCCGAAAAGGTTTTTTTTTTTACTTTTTTTTTTTTTCAATATAAAGTAATACATCTGAGCACAATAATTGCAAAAAAATCAGCAAATTACAGAAATAGCATTACATTTATACAAATGTGATTGGTAAGCAAATTACAAACATTGCAATCATTAGAAAAATCCTATTCACAAACATAATTATTAATCACCACACTATGCAACCGTAATGATTTCAGCCATCCGTATCATCTAGTCCATTATGAGCTGGGTGTAAATGACCCGTGTCTCCTCTTGGTTTAATGTATCCACGGACTGCAGAGGGAAAAGTAAAAAGGGACAAAAAACATAAATGTGTGTTCTGCTAACTCCTGTGTAATCTACTACACATATCTCTACATTTTCTGTAAAATTATATATATATATATATATATATATATATATATATATATATATATATATATATATATATATATATATATATATATATATATATATATATAATTAATTTAATAAAATTACCTGCTTCCATTGATTTTTGTGGTTCTTCAGGGATTCTTGGAAAAATATGAATCAAATAAAAATATATTGAAAACACTGAATGCTGATTAAAGAGCTGACGTTGATATAGCCTAAGAGACACACTCATACCTTTAATGCAGATCTGTTGAATCACTATCAGCAGAATTATAATCACAATCATGGCCATGACTGTCAGTGTTGCCAGGACTAAAGTAATTGGATTCCAGACCAACCGTGAATCTAGAATAGTCACATATGTGAGATTACATGTGCTACAATAAAAAAAAATACATTACATTTTTTATGACCAAAAGACACAGTGGTACTAAATATCAGTTCTATAGTAAATCAAATATTTCTGTACCTTCAATAATCAACTTTGTTCCATTTCCAAAGTGTATCTTCCCACATGTGGCCACAGCACAGTAATAAATCCCAGCATCAGACGGTCTGAGTTCAGTCTGAGAGAGACTGTAGACACAGCTCTGTGTAGAAGAGCCGTCCTCTGATCTCTCCATACACTGATCACTCCTGTTCTCGTGGGTGTAAATGATTCCTGGTTGAGAATATCCTGATGAATGTCTGAACCAGTAGACGCTGTATTCTCCTGCACAGATCTCACTGATGATTGAACACTGCAGAGTCACTGAATCTCCTGGATGAAGTCTGTCAGGCACAGGCTGCTGGAGAACGGTGGAGCTTCTTATTCTGTCCCTTTCTGAAAGAAGCGCAACATTCTGTCAATACTGTAAAAACATGAACACAACTGGTCACAAGTTTTAGAACGCTAAGATTTTTAATGTTTTTGAAGGAGAATCTTCTGCTCACCAAGGCTGAATTTATGTAGAAACGCAAAAAAAAAAAAAAAATATTGTGAAATATTATTAAAATATAAAATAACTTTTTTCTATTTGAATATATTTTCAAATTTCAGTTATTCCTGTGATCAAATCTGAATTTTGAGCATCATTACTCCAGTCTTCAGTGTCACGATCCTTCAGAAATCATTCTAATATTATGATTACTGCTCAAGAAACATTTATGATTATAATCAATGTTGAAACAGTTTTCTAGGATTCTTTTATGAATTAGAAGTTCAAAAGAACAGCTTTTACCTGAAATAAAAAGCTTTTGTAACATTGTACTACCATTGAAATTATTTGGGTTGGTAAGAATAATTTTATTTTTTTTATTTTTGGGAAATAACTTAAAGAAATGTATAAATTTATTTATCAGGGATGCATTAAATTGATCAAGTGACAGTATAGATATTATTATGTGCAAAAGCTTTATATTTCAGATAAATGCTGTTCTTTTGAACTTTCTATTTCTAACACAACTATTTCAACATTGATTATAATCATAAATGTTTCTTGAGCAGTAATCATCATATTAGAATGATTTCTGAAGGATCGTGACACTGAAGACTGGAGTAATGATGCTCAAAATTCAGCTTTGATCACAGGAATAAATGACATTTTAAAATATATTCAAAAAGAAAACAGGTATTTTATATTTTAATAATATTTCACAATATTACAGCTTTTTTGTATTTCTAATAACATAAATGCAGCCTTGAGGAGCAGAAGAGACTTCAGTAAAAACTTTTTAAAATCTTCCCGTTCTAAAACTTTTGACCGGTGGAATATGTGCTGCCAGATTGTGGATTGTGGGAGAAGCTCAGAACACAAATATTGATATTAACTCACCTTTTGGTAGCAGAATCGTTCCTTCTCCAAATGTAATAACGTTCAGGAAACTCACAGCACAATAGTAAGTTGCAAAATCATATTCCTCCAAGTGAGCGATGCTCAGATTAAAAAAGCCGCTTCCAATTCTAAAGAAGTATCGATTTGTGTCGTTAAAGCCATTTTGATATGTAATTTTTCCTAAAACAGCTTCTGCATATGCCATAAGAATCGGTTTCTTGCCGAGAGAATGTTTATACCATGAAATAATATTTATAAAGTCATCCGAGTGAGAGCAGGGTAAAATCACACGGCTTCCAAGATCAGCGACTAGCAGAGGAATTTGGTGAATAAAATCCTCTCTTTCACACATCCCATCTATAAAACAAACAGGCAATATGGTAACAAAAGAGAAATGTGAAACAAAATGCTCAGTTCAAATACAATTTTAAACATACTTGCAAATATGAGAAGGAGAGTAAACAATATCCAGAACTTCATTTTGTAGCACCTGTAGTTGATCTAAAAGAGAAATAAACATGTGTCAAGAGAAGTCTTGAATATGCAAATTTACAAATGTACAGGTTTAAATAGAAAAAAAAAAAAAAAACTACTTTTAGATCACTAACAATTGAAACACTGACCCTAACATCCGAATCGAAGTACTTTAAAAAGATAAAATTACTGGGTTTAATAAATTAGTAAAGGGTTTACTTACGACCTACAAGAAAGATGTTAAGAAAGATGTACAGAATAAAAAGAGACAGTAAATTCAGCTCAGTCCTTAAGATAACTGAATGGTCCTGGTTGGACAGTGCCCATTTGATGGTAAGTCTTCAGACTGCTTCCTCTTTTATGCACAGCAGTGTTCACAGATCAAAGACTGATACTTTGATATTTGACTGGATGGTTTAGAGAAAGGGGCAGAACCAAATTTCCTTTAATTGTCTCTTTACATGCACTTGTACCTGTACACTTTAAAAAAAAAGAGAGAAAAAAAGTGCAGTGCTGTCACTGGGACGGTACTCTAAGTTACAAAAGTGAAAAGGTATATCTTTGTACTTTACTCACCCATACATATTAGTACCTTAAAAGTACATATCAGAACTTTAAGAGTGTGAAGTACCTTAAAGGTACATAATATTTTTTGCCTACTTTTGGTTTAGTACCTTAGGGTACTGCCCCAGTAATGTATCTTTTTTCAGGCCGTGTATTATGATGACACTGATAAATGACAAGAAACACAGGCTAAAATAATGTTAGATAAGATGCCAATTAAACCCATTTCGAGTGTTCTACAATTTCTAAATGCCCAATATTCTCAAAAAAAGGCAAGTAACGGCTCACTAAAAGGCCTAGTCGATACATAACCACTACATGCACAAGCTTTAGTTCTGAATGATGCTATCTTTGCTGAATTGCATGTACAATGATACACTAAAATGGCTCTCTCATTCTTGTTGGTCCAGCACATCACACAAATATGGGACTCTTAGCTCAAGGGTACTCCGTCTATGTTTTCATCAAGTCTTTGACTGAAATGCAATTTTCTCTGCCTTTTGTTTAAAATGTGGCTTTTTTATTGAAACTTAGCCATATTCAAGTGTTAATAAAAAAGAATATCTGAAGATACAATAAAATGTTTTTTTAAAATAATACCTAGCAACAGTATACTTTAAGTGCAAAAACAATATAAACATAGTAAACTATAATGTTATGTTCACTTAAAAACAACGTATATGTACACTTGCAGGGTAAAACTAGTAGTTTACTGAGAGTACTTCAATGTGTAATTTCATAAACTAAACAAAAGTACTATTAAAATATTAATATACTTATAAGTTCACTTTTAGTACAGATGCAGTACAAATAAAAAATGTATTTGCGAACTATTATGCACTCCCAAGCAGTATTAAAATAGTACACTTACAAGTATACTACTAGTACATTAATATTAGTATACTTACCAAATATAGTGTACTTTAAAATGTACTTATACATTACTTAAGCATACTTAATAAAGTGCACCTGAAATATGCCTCTTTTTGTGAGGGTACCTCTCTCCATAACACTGATAAGTATGGTTTCAATATTTACGCAAAATATTAATCTTAACCTATGGTTTACTTCTATGACCACAATTCAAAGAAACCTTCCAGTTTTACACAGGTCACTGTTGTTAGTTTAAAATATTTTGCTTTCGGTTACTGCTAGATTAAAAACTAAAGACTAAGTTGTGACAATGACATGGAAGGGTTATTTTTGACTCCGCAAGTATGTTTTTTTTTCTCTCTGAGAATGGTGTATATGTGGTTTCAGAGCGAGGTGTGAAGACCCACCAGTGGGGTCAGTTCTGCGTTTGGAAAATGATCAAACTGTCATGTGTGCAAATCATGCTTGTGAAAGTATGCGCAGAGGCAAATGAATGCACTTATGTAATTGGATATAGTCTGCATTTATTGAGTATAAGTTATTTCACCAAGTACATGTTCCTGGATGAAGATCTTTGTTGATCCTTAAGCATTCCAATCTGAGTTTAGGGATAATTAAGGGTAGGGCTAGGTTTAGGGGTAGGGGTAGGACTACATTTTCGGACAGGAATGTTGTTCCAGGATCAACAAAATATGTTACTTGGCACAGTGACCCTATGAGTGTGTGTATACACGCATAAATATTGTGTTTGTCCCCCTTTTGCTGCCAAAACAGCCCTGACCCGTGGAGGCACGGACTCCACTAGACTCCTGAAGGTCTGCTGTGGTATCTGGCACAAAGATGTTAGCAGCAGATCCTTTAAGTCTTGTAAGTTGTGAGGCGGGGTCTCCATGGATCGGACTTGTTTGTTCAGCACATCCCACTGATACTCGATTGGATTGAGATCTGGGGAATTTGGAGGCCAAGTCAGCACCTCAAACTCATTGTGTTCCTCAAACCATTCCTGAACCATTTTTGCTTTGTGGCAGGGTGCATTATCCTGCTGAAAGAGGCCACAGCCTCCAGGGAACACCGTTTCCATAATGCTTAGGCAGGTGGTACGTGTCAAAGTATAATCCACATGGCAGGACCCAAAGTTTCCCAGCAGAACATTGCCTTGCCTTCTTTTCATAGTGCATCCTGGTGCCATGTGTTCCCCAGCTAAACGATGCACACACACCCGGCCTTTTACATGATCTAAAAGAAAATGTGATTCATCAGACCAGGCTACCTTCTTCCATTTCTCTGTGGTCCACTTCTGATGCTCATGTGGCCACTATTGGCGCTTTCGGGCGGTGGGCAGGGGTCAGCATGGGCTCCCTGACTGGTCTGTAGCTCTACAGCTAAATACACAACAAACTGTGATGCACTGTGTATTCTGATTCCTGTCTATCAGAACCAGTATTAACTTCATTTTATCTAGCTCTGTTCGGACCACATGGGCCAGCCTTTGCTCCCCACGTGCATCAATGAACCCAATCGCCAGTTCACCACTGTTTTTTTGGGGGGCACTTTTGATAGATACTGACCGCTGGAAACTCCCCACAAGAGAAATCATCCTGTTAGACATCCTGCTTCTAACACTTCAACTTTGAGGACAAAATATTTACTTGCTGCCTAATTTATCCCACCCACTAACAAGTGCAATGATGAAGAGATGATCAGTGTCATTTACTTCACCTGTCATAATGTTATGCCTGATCAGTATATTTACACTTAAATGAATGGGGTAAATATTCACAGTACAAAATGTATTTTATTTTATATTTCAGGGGGACAAAAATGATAAATTCTTAACACAGTTTTATAATGTCCAAGCTAAAGTTAAACGCCTTTCCGCTGAAGTTCACCACAGCAGTTGTCAGTCTGTACTGAGCAGCTTCTTCCTGTCAGTCACTCTACAGGAAATGATGTCATAGACTGTGGCCTCTTGACTGGAGCTCTGTTTAAGATCTCATCTTCTCCTTATATGGGCAAACGATGTGATTTGCGGTAGTAATTGCCTGAAGCCCACAGTCTTTTATATCTTTATTATGCTTTAAACAATTTTGATGTCATGTCTGGGGTGCATTCGCTTGTAGACATCTGTGGTAAACATGTGGCTGAAACAACCTCTAGATTTCAGATCAAAAGTTAGTTAGCAAAGACCTCTTATGTGGTAGAATGGCTTGATCTTTAAACTCGTATATACTGCATATTATTTCTGGGTTTCCAATGCTTTGTGTAAATCTAATTAAATGATAGAAATTTTGAAATTGACATTTATGAAACTGACTTAATCTGTCTGTTATATCACTTATTCAGAAACGTGACTATCAGTTTTCCATACAGTAACATTATCTTTGTTTTAATGTCAACTTCCCTTCTAGTGAGCAGGAATTGAACTGAGCATGCTCAGCAGCCTGTCAGCAGTACCTTTTTAACTTGCTGAGGTGGACTCTACAGATTAACCTACATTGTGTTTTTAAAAAACACTTTACACGCCAATAAGCTGTCTTTCCAACCACCGGACTGACCACTGTGCTTTACTCTGCTTACCCATAACACCAAAGACCCGTTTCATCATTCAAGACCGGCCCTATTCATAGCTCTTTCCATCAGATAAGTGTTATTTATTTTCTTTTCACTTTTCACACAGTGCAACACAGGAAGTTGCAACTCAAAGGCTTAAAGTGACCTTTAGGTGCTATAACAAAGTTTTATTCAGCACTGATTGCTTTTGAAGTCGTGATAAATATAAAGTAGGACTGTCAGTATTTACTTCAGAAAGCACCTAAATGAAGTTAATTCAAAATCATTCAATTAATGTGACGGATGATTACAGGCTTGAATAGACATTAGAAAGGTAATTTGTTCTTTAAAATCTTTATATAGATTCATTAGTTCACACTTCCATCAAATTAAATAGAGTAAATATTATGCGTATTTGGCGTGCTGTCCGGGGGAGGGCGCCGGGCCTGGAATTTGGCCCGAACCCAACGAAAGAAGGTAAATCAGCTGTATTTATACACCCCTCTTATCGTTGATTAGCTTGATGTGCTCCACTTGTGTTTAATTAGGTTTAATTATATGAGCGTGCTCCGCTTGTGTTTAGTCAGGTTTAATTATCTGCACGTGCTCCTCCCGAAATTTTGTTAATAAAAACTTCACTAATCTACTGTTATATTTACCATTTCAATAATTTAGCATGACAATTAGAGCAATCTGCATTTGGTATGTTTTTTTTTGTCTTCAGTGCAAATTATATAAAATCGGGCCATCAGCTTAACTATTATTCGTGTGTATGTATTTGTGTGTGTGTGTGTGTGTGTGTGTGTGTGTGTGTGTGTGTGTGTGTGTGTGTGTGTGTGTGTGTGTGTGTGTGTGTGTGTGTGTGTGTGTGTGTGTTTGTTTGTAGAGTCATGTAAAGATGCTGTTCTTTAGTATAAGGAAGTGTATATAAAGGCAAACCTCTCGGTGTTTCTCTTTCAGTCTCACTATCAACGAGGGTCATAAAACCTGTCTGACAGTTTACGGCACAAACCTGAGATCATTAATGAAATCTGTATGATGTAAGTTTTGTTTGTTTGCTTGTTTATTTGATTGTTAATTTATTCATTTTCATATGCTCACTTTTGGGAACTTTTTTAGCATGAATTTGGATTATGTCAAGCTAGTTAACTACAGTAATGGTCCTGTTAAAGATGACACTCTGAGATTGCCTGTAATGTATTTTTTGGGGATGTTTTAGCATTTCCGTTATTATTATTATTTGTCTTTTTACAGTCAGACCTAACTGTATTCAGACAGCCTCAATGTTTTATCACATTATCACAGTTTATTCGCTACATTTTAGAAAATGAAAATATGACAAGAACTCAGAGTTAAACTGTGTCAGAACAAATTCATCTTGATATAATGTCAGATAACTTTGATCTAAATTTCAGTCAGCTGTTCAATTTAAGTACACACTAATACCAATTTAGGTCAACCAGTTACCAAGCAATGCTTAATGTTGTTCAGGATGTGGTTTTGCATTAGCAAAATAGAAAAACCGCTTAAGCAAAACATGGTCAGGTCAAAACGTCTCAATAATTGTGGACCAAGATTTTATACATTTTACTGGTAGTCCACTGTATGAGGAATTTTTGGTATAATATGTCACGGTTTACTTTGCTATCCTCACTTACATTAATTAACTTTAGTGTTCTGCACCCGCTAGTAAAAAATTATATCTGGTGTCTGAATAACTTTTGGTTTGACTGTATAAATATACATTTGAACATGTTCTCTCTCTCTTTCTCATGCTAGAGTTTTCATTTTCACCCACTTGAAGCCCATCAAAATGCTTAATTTTTTCATCCTAATGCTTAATATTCTTCAGTGTAAGTAACTATGTATTTTTGTTCAATTTAGAATAAATTAATACTTGTTTGGATGTGCTTAACTAATGTTCAGAAGCAATTCCACATCAAACAATTATATCTTTTCATCCTTCTCATATTGATTTCATTCAGGCCGCTCAGAAAATGCAGACGTCGTGGCTCAGAATCGTCTGAAGATTGTTCAAGCTGGAGACAGTGTTAGCTTCACTTGTGTTTTATCAAGTAATTTAGGAAGCAGCGTTGTTTGGGTCAAACAAAGAGTCGGAGAGAAACCCCTTCTGATCGCTTCATCGTATCAAAATGTAGCTGTCAAATATGAAAATGAATTTGACAAACATAAACGCTTTTTTGTAACAAAAGATAATAGAAGTTTTAATCTGAGCATCACAAATACAGAAGAATCAGACACTGCGACATATTACTGTGTTATATATGCATATTTGTTCATATTTAGGGGAAACACAGATCTCATTGTTAAAGGTAAGCAGAATATTTACTTTAATATTATTGTGCTATACACATTGTGTCTGGTCAAATAATCATTATGTTGATGTTATCGTCTTTCAGACGGACAGCTGAGCATGGACTCTGAGCCCGATCCAGAGCATCCAGAAGAGTCTGCAGCGGCCCGGCAGTGTGCCGTCGTCACTCAGAGCTGTGCAGGAGAACACAACGTCTACTGGTTCAGACATGAGTCTGGAGAATCTCCTCCAGGAATCATTTACACTCAGCAGCGCAGGAACGGCCAGTGTGAGAGGAGCTCTGACGACGGGAACTCTACCACACACAAATGTCTCTACAACCTGCCCAAGAGGAACTCTGATGCTGGGATTTATTACTGCGCTGTGGCCGCATGTGGAGAGATACTGTTTGGAGATGGAAGACAAGTTCATTTGCCAGGTGCCGAGTTTTAGTTTATCAAAAATTATATAATGTGATGGCTTATATGTTTAAATAATTGTATTTATTTATTTATTTTGCATTATTACAGACGAATGCTTTCAGACACATTGGACTATAGCCCCTTTTATTATAATCATTTTATCTGTGATCGTGATTATCATTATGGCTGCGTGTTTGTACAAGCACCAGCAAAAAGGTATGCATTATTTTATGTTTTAATATGGTTTTAAATGTTGTAATGCAGTTGTAATATGTATCCTCATTGTTCCTTTCAGGTGAGATGCACAACACTCAGCATGGTGAGTTGATGGTAAGCAATGCTTCGTTTACCTATGTCTTATTACAGTAAATACAAATATCTTGATAATGAGTTTAATTACTGCTACCAATCTATACACTATACTATATGTTTTCAGGCAATATATTTGACGCAATGATTGATATTTAATGTTCTGTGACAGGCTGACGACGCAAAAGCTTTGAGCTTTCAACAAAATCCCTCCACCTCTAGAAGACCCAGTGAAAAAAACTCACAAGATAATTCAATATATACACATGTAATATATCAATGAGTATGTTATACAGGTTTCTACTCATGAAGCTATAAAAGTTGACGTTTCAGGTCAGATACCAAGACCAGTTTATGATCCTAAAATGATGAGTGTTTAATTAAACTATACTCACTTATGTTACAGTTTTTGCCTGTTGCTTGAACACTATAGACCCATGCTTAGACTAAAGTAACACAACTTGAAGCTTTTGTTACCATACCCCAAACACTTGAACCCATTCCATTAAACAAAAGCGCTGCTTTGCACTCTAGTTGCAAATCTTTAACACACTTATGCCTTTATGCAACACACTTGGTCCTGCATATTTCATACATAAGACACTTCATTCAAAAAGGAAATCTCAGGATGCCATTTGGAAAACACATGTATCCAAAATACAATATACATTGTGCAATGGCCATCACTCTTTCGAGAGAGAGAGAGAGAGAGAGAGAGAGAGAGAGAGAGAGAGAGAGAGAGAGAGAGAGAGAGAGAGAGAGAGAGAGAGAGAGAGAGAGAGAGAGAGAGAGAGAGGGGTCAAAGAGGCTATACACAGAACAATATTTCAGATGACATTGGAGTAACATTGGTGGTTCAAGTGGTAAGTTATGGCCTGAAAGTGAGGGAAGCTGGGCAGAGACTCCTCCACATCTAAGCCGGTTCACAGTTCATCCATCATAAGGACATTCAGATTGGAAAACGGCAACTCTCCATTCCAGACTGTATCTGTCTACATACTGTACCGTATAACTTTACTGTATTGCAAGTTGGCTAGTGCTCCTTTAGTAACTAAAAATTGTATTTTTGTGCAACATATAGTACAGTACAGAGCACTGTACCATTGAGATTGTACTGTAGTGTGAAGTATAGTACTGTGATGTACAGTATTATGTCATTTGTGACATTTCAGTACTTTTATTTTTGGTTGTTGTGAAAACATTTGTTGGAAAAAAAGAACAGAAACTGTAAGTGTTGCATTGCTTCACAGAATGCTAACTGATCAACTGAATAAAAACAGTGAAAAATAAAGACTGCAGTGTTTTATATAAAGTAGACTAGTGTGTTCCCCCTGATCTGAAAGTGTATTCATATGATGCAAGTGTGTATCATTTTGTCATCAGAGTTACATTTTGACAAAGACATGTTAGGTTTTGATAGCAGAGTTAAGGTTTTGATAGTAGAATTTCAATCTGACACAGATGTCAATGGTATATTTCCCAGTGTTGTATCTTGTTTACTTGTGTGTAGAGTTTTGGCACAATGAGCAAAGTTTTGCAAAATGTGTTCAAACCACAGGCAAGAACTGTAAACTTAACCATTGTCCTGTACATTTATGAATTTATCGTTTGACTAAAGAAATGAGACCTTCTGACTTTCTGTTGAGTTGTTTCTTCACTGATTTACATCACAGATATAAAATGTGCTGAAATAATGTTAAATCGCTGTCCGTGGTACTGAAACAACAGTCTTGAGTCTAATTGATTTTGTAACATAAGTAGCATGATTACATTTGATTTCATTTGATATTGAATCTATCCAGAAATTGATGATACGATTGTTCACAAAGATATGACGAAACCCATTCAAACACTTTTCATGTATCTTGTATCATCTACATATTCCTTGTGCAATATAATAATCAATCCAGTAATAGATTGTGCTAATAGTTCATCTTGACCTTTGACCCGTCCATAGATCATAAGTCAAAATTACTTATTTTTTATTTTACACACTGTAGATAACTGAAGTACAGCCGTGTTTTATCATTTTACCATTTAAAATTATATTGTAACAGTATTTTTAATCTGCAAACAACCAATGATGAGGACAGAGGTTATTGTCTATGTGCAGCTAATAGTTAATATGCATAACTCTTGCAGTAAATATTGTTAAGACATGTTTTGTTCTTATTGTTCTGAATTGGAATTTTTCATACTAGAGCTATTACAAATCGGGTTGCACTTTATTTTACACTATGTGTACTTACAGTGAACGTACCTAAGTAAGAATGTACTGGTTAATAAGGTAACTACATGGCTTAAGATTAAGTTTAGGGGTGGGTTCAGTGTTAGTACCAAATTATAACCCAGTTGTTGTGATAACTATAATAAGTACATAGTGTACATGGCATTCAAGTACTTATGAGTTTTTGAAAGTGAAATATGCATATGCAATAATACAGGAAGAACGTTGTTTTGGTTGTGCCTCTGCCCTGCCTGACTGTGCGGATAAATATGTGCTCTATGTGTATATGTTTATGTCTAATAATATGTGTTATTCTGTGCTCATAAAACATTCATTATAGACTTAAGAAATACAGGAAGGTCCCTTCCAAAGGAACTCACTGTGTCGTCGTCCTAGCATAGCACGTCTGAAGCATGAATGAAATCTGTCCAAACCTTGGTGCTACATTATGACGTTCACTCTTCATATAGTCGCTCTGTGTATGAATTGTGTCTATTTGGTGTTGTTTGTCCTAAGTTTTTTTTTTGATGGCAGGCTCACAAGCTCAGTGTTTCTGTCCTGTGTCTGTTGAGGCAGCGCAGCAGCATAGATCAGTGGGCTCGCAGATGGACTGGTCAGCGGATCTTGCGACTAATGAGACATCTTCTTAGTCCTTGTCTCACTGTGGCTTCTTCCCCCGGGGTGGAGAACCCGATGCTCGAGGTCAAGATGCACAGCATCGAGGCGGGTGACGTTAAAGCCCCAAACACGCTACTTCATTCATAAAATAAGGGCGCTCTGGCTGCTCTTGAAGGAGCTGTCTGTAGCAAGCCGACCTTCTCCTTCCCTGGACGGAAGCCCACACTGCGGCTTCTTCCCCCGGGATGGAGAACCAGATGCTTCAGCGATCCGATTCCGAGGCGATCCGATTCCGAGGAATTAGACGTGCTCGGCACTGAGCTAGCGAAGTAAAAGAGAGCTCGCCACTTCATAATGCAAGGCCTGATCTCGCGTTGCCGAGGCAGCGGGTCTGCAATAAGAGTGAACACACGTCATCGGTGTACATGTGATTGTAACAAGGTTCTTTAATGGAAGGAAGGAGGCGGGAACCGGCGAACGTTCAACAAACTTTTTAATTTTCAAAATAAATAAACAAAACGAAAGTAAAACTGCCCGCACATACACACCCATAATCAAACGCGGGCAGCCCCTCACGGACGACTGCCCGTGTAGCTGGTTCAAAAAATATATAAAATGTAATGAACTTCATCAAAACTTAATTTCTTGTGCTTTTATATTTGTTTAAATATGTTCTGGGTCATAATAGTTAAGTGCACATAATTAACTCTAGTGGGAACCATTCAAGCAGAAATCGTTTTGTATAGGGCACATATCGGTGACGCACGGTTCCTTTTGCGATGTGCGAACAGCGCCATCTTTAGACGCACATTTGTTGCAGTTTGGGTCAAATGTGCTCTCTCTCGCTCTTCTAACGAGCGTGCTGCTTTTCCGTGCACAGAGTGAAGGGGAGAGACGTATATTCCAAAAAATTGATTGTGCTCTATGTATTTCTGCAGAATAAAGCATCCTGAGACCTCTTCCATACGCATTGTCTTCATTGAGCATATCTACAGTAAACACAACCAGAGTAAAACTGCTACATAAAATGGTGCCGTGACCTACTGGATCAACTGGATTGGCCGCAGCCGATCGCTGGAGTTGTGCAGTGTGTTCGTGACATCTGGATGCTGCGTGAGAGCATTTCAACATTGTTCTGGTAACTGAAAAGAGAAAAGAGACTTTTTCTGCGGACTGACTTATTGAACTGTTGTTGTTTTTTTTTCTCATCATACTTATTGGACATTTTCTGAGGTCAGTTTTCTCTTGTGTTCATTCTGTCATTGTTGTAAATACCATGGCTGGGCTAAGGAAAGACTCAGATATGATGACACCATACCTTGGGAGGGGCAGAGGGTTGTTGGGGGTTGAAGCACCTGTCGTTGGTAGACCTAGAGTGCTAGTTTATAGTCCCCATTCACCTGATACCATAGCAGATCAACCTATTGGGCCGACTGCCTCTACACCTAGTAATGAGAATGAGAATGTTGCACAGCAGTTACGTGATCTTATCGGTGAATTAGGCACCCAAATAGGGGATTCTATAGCCACACGGCTATTAGCTAGTCAAAGCCCAGTCACCCCCTCCAGTTCAGTCCCATTCAGTGCTGGTGCGCCTAAATCATCAAACACAGGCCGGACTCTCAATAATGTCAGCCTGATAGTCAAGCCAGATGTTAAAGAACCCCCAATGTTTAGAGGAGATGGAACAGACAAGTACACTGTTCAAGAATGGATCGAATTGATGGAATTGTATCTCCACAAAGCAGATTGCTCTGACACACATCAGATAGATGAGATACTGAGCCACCTGCTAGGCCGGGCCAAGAGTATTGTCAAGGTCAGGCTCAAAAGCAGCCCTAATAAAGCTATCTCACCTGAGACCATCTATGACGTGTTGAGGCGTTACTTCAGTGAAAGTCCTGGATCGTGTCAACCGCTAGCTGACTTTTATGCGACACGACCAAAATCAAATGAGTGCCCTGTTGATTACTGGGTACGATTAAATGCAGCTGCTGAGTTAGCAGACAGTCATCTGCAGAAACAAGGTGAAAAGATGAAGAACATGAGTTCTGAAATTGCAATGATGTTCATCAGAAACTGTTCGGAACCAAACCTCTCTAGTATGTTTAGGTGTAAACCCATCAGTAAATGGTCAGTCATGGAAATCCAGGAGGCCATTGATGAACACCAGAGGGAAGTCCAATCTAAGAAAATGTCTGCTGTCCCACACAATGTTAACACTGTCCAAGTCGCTGCTGCTAAAGTAACAACCTATCCTCACGCTGTCACCAAAGGAGTGAGCCTGAATGCAGATGCGCCCGTTTATGTTCCTGAAAGTGCATTGAAGGCGGCTGAACATTCAACCTCAGAAGCTGGCACTTTGGAGCGTGTCTTAAGTATGCTGGAAAGGGTATTGGAGCGTACAAGTCAGAATGCTCCTATCTCTCAGCCAAGAGCAACTCAGTGGCGTAACTTTTCCCCATGCAGAGTCTGCGGTGATAGGAATCATTCTACACGTTCACATTGTATGAGAGAAAGGCGATGTTTGTCATGCTTGGAGATTGGGCATCAGCAGAAGCAATGTCACAAAGTCGTCAGCCCTGCTAGCCCATCTGATTCCGACCCACATGCTCAGGGAAACTAAGTCACTCACGTATGGGAGGGGATTATGTGAGTGCAAAGTGTCAAACCCTCTGTGTAGATGATGATTTATATGTTTATGATGAATGTTGCAAGTCTGTCTCCAGTAACAGTATCGTCTTGTTCCAAAATGTCACAAAGTTGGAAAAAGCAGATAGCCTGTTCTATACCTCAGTGCTGCTGGATGACAAAGTCACAGTCCAAGCTCTTTTAGATAGTGGATCCATGGCATGCACAATCAATGAAGAAACGGAGTGTGAACTGCTGAATGCAGGGATGTCTACCCAGACTGACGAGTCGCACATAGACGTTCTTCTGGTTGGCTGTGGTGGTGTTAAAGTCAGACCAAAGAGAGTCTTCCAGCTGAAGATGAACGTGTATGATACGTTAGTAAGTGTGCCCACATTTGTTGTCCCGGGACAGAGGGACCAGTTAATTCTTGGAACTAATGTCATCAAGTTCATCCTTACCCAACTCAAGCAAACCTCTGGCTATTGGAACGTCATGAATCGGCCTGAGTCATCTGGGGAACCTGAAATTGAGCAGTTTCTGAACATGTTGTCGGGCATTAACAGGTGGAAGGGTGGCAAAATCCCTGATATTGTGGGCACTGCCAAACTGGCCCAAGCCGTCACTCTTTTGCCCAGGCAGGAACACCTTGTGTGGGGTAAGCTTGTATTACAGGCACCCCTATTTCCATGGGAAGTACCATCGTGATTGAACCACCCAAGACACAGACCCACAAGAAAGGCATTATGGTCGGAAGAGTCATAGCCTCTATGTCTGGTGATGGATGGGTACCAGTCAGGATCATGAATCCCCTTGATAAGGCTATTACGCTGAGAAGAAACTCCAAAATAGCCGATGTCTTCCCTGTTGTGGCTGTTGAAGACCTCAGCGAGCATTCCGATCACAACAGCAATGAGATGGTGGGTGTAGGGTGCCAGAACATGGTGGGAGGTATTGACAAGGGAGGTTGCCCTGGTTTCGAGCTCAACGAAAGCCTTCGGAAGCTTGGTCTTGGCGATTTGGACATTGAGTCATGTGAAGTATCACACTATTGGAAGAACCAGATGTTACAGCTTATTAAGAGGCATGAGGACGTATTTTCCAAACATAAACTGGATTGCGGCAAGGCAAAGGAGTTTGTCCACCGCATTCGTTTGTCAGATGATCATCCCTTCAGGCTTCCATACCGCCGTGTTCCACCAGCGCAGTACCAGAAGCTGAGGAGTGTTCTCTCAGAGATGGAGGAACAGGAAATCATACGCAAGTCCAATAGTGAGTGGGCTTCGCCACTCGTGCTGGTATGGAAGAAAAATGGAGACCTTCGAGTGTGTGTGGACTACCGGTGGCTGAACGCTCGGACTGTAAAGGATGCCCACCGCTTGCCTCATCAGGCAGACTGTTTAGCAGCTTTGGGAGGAAATGTCATCTTCAGTGCGATGGACTTAACCTCTGGGTTCTATAACATTGTAATGTCTGAAGAGGACAAAAAGTTTACTGCCTTCACGACCCCCATGGGCCTGTACGAATTTAATCGCCTGCCTCAAGGGCTCTGTAACAGTCCAGCCAGCTTTATGCGACTCATGACCAACATCTTCGGGGATCAGAATTTTCTCACACTGTTATGCTATCTGGATGACCTTCTTGTGTACGCCCCAAATGAAGAGACAGCCATTGAGCGGCTTGAGCTGGTGTTTAATAGGCTCAGTGCACACGGACTGAAGTTAGCCCCGAAGAAATGCCATTTTCTAAGGAGAAGTGTGAAATTTCTGGGACATGTCATTGACGAAACTGGAGTAGCAACGGATCCAGATAAGGTTAGTGCCATCTCTGCCATATCCGAATCTGATCTGATGATGCCGGATGGAGTAACACCTTCGCAAAAAAAGATAAAGTCGTTTCTGGGAATGGTGTTATATTACCAAAACTTCATTCAGAACTGCTCCAGTATAGCAAAACCATTGTTCACCTTGACAGCTGCACCCAGAGGGAAGAAGACCTCTGTGAGAGGCACTGCGTCATTTAAGAAACTGAACCCCGGTGACTGGAAGCGTGAGCACAGTGTGGCTTTCCAAAGTTTAAAAACAGCCCTGTTGGAATCTGTTGTGCTGACTCACCCCGATTTCAGTCGACCATTCATTTTATGTACTGATGCGTCTTTGGATGGATTAGGAGCTGTTCTGTCCCAAGTTCCGGAAGGAGCAGTTAAGGCACGTCCCATCGCCTTTGCCAGTAAATCTCTCACTCGTGCACAAGCGAAGTACCCTGCTCATCGTCTAGAGTTTTTGGCTCTTAAGTGGTCCGTCTGTGATAAGTTTAGCCACTGGTTAAAGGGACATGACTTCACTGTCTGGACGGACAACAATCCTTTAACATACATCATGACGAAGCCAAAGCTTGACGCATGTGAGCAGAGGTGGGTGTCTAAGCTGGCCCCCTATAGCTTTAATATTCAGTACATACCTGGCAGTAGAAATGTGGTCGCAGACGCCTTGAGTAGGCAGCCCTTCATCCGTGGCTGTGTCAGTCAGAGGCTGATGTCAGAGTCGTATTATGCGCTGTTGGAAGAAGCGGAGCAGGTACGAGAGAACACTGTACAAGACGTTTTCAGGTTGAGTACAAACACCTGTGATGTTGAACATTACCCCTGTGCAGGTTCAGAATCATGTTCACTCACCAGTGCGGAAGTGTCAGCAATCCTTGATGTTCACACTGAGTGGGAAGTAGGCACAAGAGATCGGGCGATCCAGTGGCTCACTCAGGATACCCACCAGTTGTTGACTCCAGATCCTAGTCCCCTCCCAGTTTTCTCATTGAGAGAGTTACAAGAGAAGCAGCAGGATGACATAACGCTGTCAAGAGTCTTGTTCTATGTGAGAAGAGGAAGGAAACCATCTAGACGTGAGAGAAGTGGAGAAACTCACAAGGTAATCAAAGCACTTAAGCAGTGGGAGAAGCTCAAAATCCTTGACGGAATACTCTACCGGATATCCAAGGATGTCCTGACGCGGAAAAGGAGACTGCAATATGTTGTTCCAAGTTCGCTGGTGGAGCAGGTCCTTGGGGGCATTCATGATGCAGCTGGGCATCAAGGTCAGGGTAGGACTTTATCCCTTGCGAGACAGAGATTCTTCTGGGTCAGTTTGGAACGAGATGTACGTGAACATGTCAGGTGTTGCAAACGTTGTGTGGTGAGCAAAACTCCAGAACCCGAAGGCAGGGCTCCTCTGGAAAGCATAAAGACATCGAGCCCCCTGGAATTGGTCTGCATAGATTTTTGGTCTGCTGAGAATTCAAGCGGTAGTAGCGTGGATGTCTTGGTCATAACAGACCACTTTACTAAGATGGCTCATGCTTTTCCTTGTAAAGATCAATCGGCTAAACAAGTTGCAAGGCTGTTGTGGGATAGGTACTTTTGCATATATGGCTTTCCAGAAAGGATCCATTCGGATCAAGGTGCCAACTTTGAGAGCCAGCTGATTCGTGACTTGCTGGAAGTTGCTGGAGTGAGGAAGTCCAGAACAACTGCGTATCACCCTATGGGTAATGGTCATGTTGAACGATTTAACAGAACTCTGGGTGGTATGATCAGGGCGTTGCCACCTAGGGCTAAGCAGAAATGGCCGCAGATGTTGCAATCATTGACCTTTGCATATAACTGCACAGCCCATGAGTCAACTGGGTTTGCCCCTTTTTACTTGATGTTCGGCAGAGTTCCGAAACTCCCAGTGGATGTGATGTTCAGCAGTGTGGAGAGGGACAATGTCCTCGTTGATTATGATACGTATGTGATTAAATTGAGGGACGACTTGAAAGAAGCTCTGGCCCTTGCTCAGAAGAATGCAGAGGCCAGTCAACGGCGCCAGGCAGACCTATACAACAAAAGGACCAAAGGATGCGGTATTGATGTTGGGGATCAGGTTTTACTGGCCAACAAGGGCGAACGTGGTCGGAAAAAACTGGCAGATAGGTGGGAGTCCATTCCATATACAGTTGTTGCTCTGAATCCTCATTGTCACACCTACCGTATCCGCAACACCCACACCGGTCAGGAAAAGACTGTTCATAGGAACTTGCTCCTTCAAGCAAACTTTCTGCCAATTGAGGTTGAGGAAGTTGAACCCTCATTCAGTGATGGCAGTGAATCACTTGATGACTGTAGTGGCGTTGCTTTGACCGATGCTATAACGCACATGTCAGAATGTAGTAATGCAGATCGAACTGCCAGCTGGATAGCAGGGACTGTGGCTCCAGATGATAGCTTGAGTTGTATATCCTCTAGGGCAGAGAGTGTCCTCCCATTGGCAGTGGGTCCTGATCCTGCACAATCTGTGCTTTCAGCAACGCTGGGTGAAACTTTAGGATGTGACACTGTTTCTGAATGTACAAGTAATGGAGGCTTGACTTGTGATCCAATGACATCTGTATCTGTGGAAGGTTCTGCTGACATACAGACCTCTGAGCCTGTGGATTCGCTCCCTAATCAAGTAGTGACTCAAGTCAGAACAAGGTTTGGCAGACTTGTGAAACCTGTAAACAGGTTAATTCAGAACATGACCCAAAGCATGAAGACTGTCAGTTCAGTTGATGGAGTTACTAGGTCTTTATTGTCATAAAATGGGTTAAGCAGTTCCATGAAGAGTGCAAAAATGGTTCCTTTGAATTTATTTGAATCATTACATTGAGTTAAAAAAGCCAAAATTCAGAATCCTAAACGTTACTGTCACATTGAATTCGAAGTAGTGGTGTTTGGGGCACCCTATTTACAAGTGTCGTCTTAGTAGGTCTGATCAGCCTGCTTAGATCACTTTCCCTGTGGGTTGGGAAGCACATATTGCTGTGTCGAGTGTAAATTGTGTTTATTCTGTGTGTGGCTTTTTGATCAGCTATTTATCCATATTGAAGAAGTTTTGTGAAGTTCAGCGGGGAGTATGTAGCTGGTTCAAAAAATATATAAAATGTAATGAACTTCATCAAAACTTAATTTCTTGTGCTTTTATATTTGTTTAAATATGTTCTGGGTCATAATAGTTAAGTGTACATAATTAACTCTAGTGGGAACCATTCAAGCAGAAATCGTTTTGTATAGGGCACATATCGGTGACGCACATATCGGTTCCTTTTGCGATGTGCGAACAGCGCCATCTTTAGACGCACATTTGTTGCAGTTTGGGTCAAATGTGCTCTCTCTCGCTCTTCTAACGAGCGTGCTGCTTTTCCGTGCACAGAGTGAAGGGGAGAGACGTATATTCCAAAAAATTGATTGTGCTCTATGTATTTCTGCAGAATAAAGCATCCTGAGACCTCTTCCATACGCATTGTCTTCATTGAGCATATCTACAGTAAACACAACCAGAGTAAAACTGCTACACCCGCATACACACAACAAAACATAAACAAAACTCAACATAAAATCCATAATAAAGGCTAGATGTCCTACGGCGGAGTCACCATCGTCATCACTGGCGGCCATCTTGTAACAGGCAAGCTTTCTGTCGGGCTCTGTGGAACCTGATGTAAGATGAGTGATCTGTACATTGAATATAAATACTCTTGTCTCGCTGAAATCTTGACAGATTTACAAATGGTTTCCCATGGTTCCCATGGTTTCTTACAAATGTTATTAACATGGCTACAAATCTGGATGCTTTAACACGTTGAAATTGCAGCTTTCCGTTTCGATAAACAACTTAATCGTGCAGCTTGTGTATCACGGCTATAACTTACGTGCACGTTATCAACGCTGAGACCACAATCAAGCTGTTCAATTATATAGGCTTTATTGACACCAATAACGATTTTATGACAACCAATCTTTTGTCTAGTTAAAATAAACTTAGTTTGCATGTTTTTTTGTTTTTTTTAATTTAAAAAAAAAAAATATATATATATATATATATATTTATATATATATATATATATATATATATATATATATATATATATATATATATATATATATATATATATATATTATAATAGTGATATTCTTATTATAAAAGTGATATTCTTATTATGTGTGTATGTGTATATATACATATATATTTTATATATATAAAATATTAGCTCTGCAAAAAAAATTCTGAGCTATATACATATGTGTGTATGTGTGTATGTGTGTGTGTATATATATATATATATATATATATATATATATAATTAATACATTTCTCATGTTGCCATTCGGTACACAGTTTTAGTATTGATAATATTGATTTAACATAAATAACTTTTTTATTGCACCTATCTGTTCAATGTTACTTTCATATTGAAGTCCATGGTTATAATTATTCATAAGTATGTAGTGTCATAACTATATCTGTGACGTTTATAACAAATGAAACAGTTTGAAAATCGGTTGAAAATTGAGCAAGTTATGGCTCTTTAAAAGTACATGCACCATTAAAACACACTGTTACGAATGAGCGAGCTGCCTGTGACAAGATGGCCGCCAGTTGCAGATGGCGACCTCCATTGGCCAACACAAGACATCTAGCCTTTATTATAGATATAAAATGGGGGAAATCAAGCACCTAGGCATTTCTAGAAACATTTGTGAAAGAATGGGTCGCTCTCAGGAGCTCAGTGAACACCTGTGCAAAATGTCCATTTGTGAAATTCCCTTGCTACTAAATATTCCACAGTCAACTGTTAGTGGTATTATAACAAAGGGAAAGTAATTGGGAACAACATCAACTCAGCCATGAAGTGGTAGGCCACACTGAGGTGCACAGTGAGCAGAAGTCGCCAACTTTCTGCAGAGTCAATAGCTACAGACCTCCAAAAGTCCCAAAACTTTTGGTAATGTAGTGTACATACAATTTTTCAAAAATTTCATAAATTCGCACAAGTGACGTACTACAAAGTAGCCACTTTATAAATTATGTAAAAACTGAAGTGAGATTGGGTTGCTCTGTTCTCAAACTAAGCTCATACTCCACTCATCACCATGAGGGTTCCAGTCCAGTTTCAGTTGAATATAAGCCTGTCTAAATTAAAAGAAACAAGTTCATAAAAACTCAAAACAATGAAACAAGTGCCAGTTTTGTAAACTCAAAAGAAAAGGAAGTTCTAAAACTAGAAAAAAAAATGTAAATTATAAACACTTAAAGGGGGGGTGAAATGCTGTTACATGCATACTGAGCTTTTTACACTGTTAAAGACTTGGATTCCCATCCTAAACACAGACAAAGTTTCAAAAACTAATGTTGGATGTTTGATGGAGTATTTCTGTGTTAAAAATACTCCATCCGGTTTCTCACAAGTTTCGGAGAGTTTTTTTCGAGTATGGCTCGGCTTGACGTTAATAAGAGCGGAAGGTCCTTTTATGGGCCGTACGGGCTCCTCTCCCGGTAGGGTGTGCGCGTACGTGTGACTAGAGCGAGAGAGGAAATGCACGCCCATAAACACTCCGCGCCGAGCTCCACTTTATTCCTATGGGTGACATCAAGCGACTTCAACGCTTCAGCATAGCATTCCGGGAAGGCAGCACTGCATTTGAACTGATTTGAACGCAGAAATGACGGGAAGCTTCACAACATCGCTTCAGTCACATTTCAAAGTGGATCTCCACACTCCAAGAAGTGTGTTTTTGACGGAGCAGTCCCAGCGATAAAGGTTCGGTCCTGCTTTGGAAGCAACCGGTGAGTAAAACTGCTTCAAATGTCTATGCTGTTGCCTATCGTCGCGTGAGTAAACATCAGTAAATGACACGATCGCGTGCTTCGTCATTCAAATGCGCTAACGGACTCCATTGTTGTTCTATGTATAACGTTACACTAGTCTGACGTGCAAAACCGTTTTGCTTGCTACTGCTAAGGTTTAGTTGCATACAATAGTCCATAAACCGAATCATGTCCTCATAAACTGCGAGTAAAGACACACAAATGTTGACAGGCCACTAAATACAGTACATACCACAGAGACGGACGTCCTGCTGTTGCTGTTTCTCCTGTTCAATTTATTTCAGCCTCCGAATCTGATTCTGGATCATATATCTATTAGCTGAGATCGATAGCAAGGGTTTCTCCACAATTGAGGACGTCACAGCTTTGCGCGCTCGTCATTCTTTAGCTCTGCCCACATGATACGTCTGTCCTCCGTAACAGACGAAGAGTTGCTCTGAGGTCCGAAGCTTTGGGTCCGGTCAATGTAAGCGCGAAGAGCGCGGACCGGACACAGCAAAGCCAGGGCTGGGTCTGCCTCCTCCGAAGGCAGCGCTTGCAAGTTCACCACCTGATCCCAGAAGGGAGTGGTAGGAACCTTGGGCATGTATCCGGGCCTGGGTCTCAGGATAACGTGAGAGTTAGCAGGCCCGAACTCTAGGCACGATTCGCTGACCGAAAGTGCATGCAGGTCCCCTACCCTTTTGATAGAGGCCAATGTAGTCAGGAGCACTGTCTTCATTGACAAGATTTTAAGCTCAATTGACTCCAAAGGCTCGAAGGGAGGGCTGTGAAGTGCTCTGAGCACTAGAGCCAAGTCCCAAGAGGGTATCGAGGTTGGATGAGGAGAATTTAGTCTCCTCACACCTCTGAGGAACCTGACGATTAGGTCGTGCTACCCCACGGACTTACCTTCAACTGCGTTGTGGTACGACGCTATTGCGGCAACGTACACTTTGATGGTGGAGGGAGACAGCATTCGCTCCAACCCGTCTTGCAGGAAGGAAAGCACGACACCAATCGAACACCTTCGGGGGTCTTCCCGGTGGGAAGAACACCACTCAATGAACAGGTTCCACTTCAGTACATAGAGGCGCCTCGTAGAGGGGGCTCTAGCTGAAGAGATGGTATCTATGACTGCTTGTGGTAGTCCATCTAGAACCTTCGCGTCCCGTCCAGGGACCCGACATGAAGATTCCAGAGGTCTGGACGCGGGTGCCATAGGGTGCCCCGTCCCTGAGAAAGAAGGTCCTTTCTCAGGGGAATGGGCCAAGGAGGGGCTGTCGCGAGGAGAGTAAGTTCTGGGACCAGGTCCGGTTGGGCCAATACGGCGCAACTAGCAAGACCTGCTCCTCGTCCTCCCTGACTTTGCACAGTGTCTGTGCAAGAAGGCTCACTGGGGGAAACGCATACTTGCGTAGGTCCCGGGGCCAGCTGTGCACCAGTGCATCTGTGCCGAGGGTACCCCCGGTCAGGGAATAGTACCACTGGCAATGGGTCGAGTCTGGAGAGGCAAACAGGTCTACCTGTGCGGCTCCGAACTGGTCCCATATCAGCTGGACAGTCTGGGGGTGGAGTCGCCACTCTCCCGAAGGTGCTGGCTGCCGAGAGAGCTCGTCAGCTGTCTAGTTGAGCGCACCAGGGACATGAATGGCCCGAAGCAACCTCAGCTGCTTCTGCACGAAACGTCGTGTCTGCCAAAGAACTGAAGGTTTGGCGGAAGTACGGAGTCACTGGGACCCGGTACTGCCCGCTCTGCCACGCCCACCTCGGGACTCGGCCATGAAGCCAGTGTTGGAGCGGTCTCATATGAAGCAATCCGAGTGGCGTCACCGCGGCTGCAGATGCCATATGCCCCAGGAGCCTCTGAAAAAGTTTCAGTGAGACCGCTGTTCTGCCTTTGAACATATTCAAGCAGTTCAACACCGACCTGACTCGCTCCTCCGTGAGGCGCGCAGTCTGGTTGACCGAATCCAGCTCCATACCGAGGTAAGAGATTCTCTGAGTAGGACAGAGCTTGCTCTTCTCTCGGTTGACCCGAAGGCCCAAAAGGCTGAGGTGACTGAGTACCATGTCCCTGTGTTCGCACAACTGCTCCCGAGACTTGGCGAGAATGAGCCAGTCATCGAGATAGTTGAGAATGCGAACGCCGCGTTCTCGGAGTGGAACAATGGCTGCCTCCGTGATCTTCGTAAAGACGCGAGGCCACAGGGACAGCCCGAAGGGCAGGACCTTGTACTGGTATGCCCTTCCCTCGAACGCAAAGCGTATGAACGGTCTGTGTCAAGGGAATATAGAGACATGAAAGTACGCGCCCTTCAGGTCGAAAAATTTCGGTCGAAACCAATCCTGGGGACGGATGCATTGAAAAATGTGTTTCTGTGTTAACATCCGGAATGGAAGCTTGTGCAGGGCCCGATTCAGGACGCGCAGGTCCAGGATTGGCCGTAGCCCACCCCCTTTCTTGGGCACGATGAAGTAGGGACTGTAGAACCCTCTCTTCATCTCGGCTGGAGGAACCGGCTCGATCGCGTCCTTCGCCAGTAGGACCTCGATCTCTGACTGCAAGACTTTAGCGTCACTGCTTCACACTGAGCGACGCCGAGTCTGATGGTACGGATAAGCCAACAGGACAGTCAAGAGAGCTGTAGTCACGCTCCCAGGGACCGTACCAGCGGGACCAACGGCACCACAGACATACGCCAGAGGCAGAGAGGTGGGATGCTCAGAACCGACTAGGGAGGCCCGTGGGCGGCCCCGAGTGATGTCTGAGTATTCCCGGTTGGGGCAGAGTGTGGGTGAGAAGGCCAGAGGCGTCATCAAAGCCCACTCTGCTGCCTGCTGCCCGAAGGCAGGGAGGTGGAGCACTCAGACCCTACTCGGGAGGCCCGAAGGTGGCCCGGAGTGTTGTCCAAGTACTCCAGGTTTGGGCAGAGTGTGGGTGAGAAGGCCCGGAGGCGGTCTCGATGCCCACACTACTGAGGAAAGAAGCAGCAAGGCCCGGGGGCGTTGCACACTTCCAACCTGGCCCTCTTGGGGCCCAGAGAGAGAGGAAACTGCTCTTGAAAATGTGGGTACCGCTGGACTCCAGAAAACGTTAACCATTCAGGGCCCCCCAGTCCTCCTCCGGGGGGGGGGGGGGGGGATGCGAATATAACCTCCCCCTGAGCATGCTCCTGTTCTCCCCAGCCTGTCCGTCTCAGGGCTGCGTCCCCTTGCGCTTGCCTAACGGTTAGCGGGACCCTGGACGGGTTGGGCACCTCCCTCGCGTCCGGCACCCTGCTCCTCCAGTGGAGGCTGCTGCTCGGCTGACGCAGGAGGGGATCCCCTCGGCGACAAGCCGGCAGAGACGCCACGACCGACGATTGAGCAGCTGGTCGTCGGCACGCAGTTCCTGCACATGCCCTGGGCTGGGACTACCCTCCTGCGTGCAGGACAGAGGGCAGTGAGAGAAGGAAAACAATTATACTTTTTTTTTTTTTTTTTGAATTATGGCCCTTATGACGCGCCATATTTCACTCTCTCCGATGCAGCAATTGACATCTGTCCTCTGCGTGAGCCAAAAATGAAACGCTAAGACTCTTTCTCTTCTAGGATCAACGATTCTATCTTTAACTACAAGCAGGCATGCGAGACAGTGAACATGGCCGTCAGAACGGCACACAGCGCACTGAATGCTCAAGCCTGACGTGCCCTGACGTGGTCATGTTCTCATGAGAGAATCCATACCACCCACGAACAGAGTCTCAGCATGCTTTTGATGCGATAGAGGAGTGGGGGCCCGAAGGGATTTACCCGGTGGGGAATTCCCACTGTAATCCTCAGGCCACCAGCGCTTATCAGCCAAAGTAGCCCTTTTCCAGTAACACCAGAAAATGAACTAGATCGGGGGATAGGCGAAGGGACTCGACCCCATCTGAGGTTTCATAGTCTCGACCGCGCATCTAGAGCGCAGACTGACGTGCGCTGGTTGTTGTGACAACCACCACTGTCAGCCGGCCGCTCGACGGCACACGGCGCGCTGAACACTCAAGCCTTTTATGAGAAGGGTGAGACGAACAACGCGCCGACGTGACCATGTTCTTCTGCGAGAACATGAATCACCCACGATCGCAATCTTACTTGCGATTGCATTTACATTTACATTTACATTTAATCATTTAGCAGACGCTTTTATCCAAAGCGACTTACAAAAAAGGGGAGAGTAATAGAAGCAACGGAACAGACAAGGCCAAAAACCTGTAAGAGCTGTAAGAAATCTCAATTAATTAGCACAATACACAACAATTTTTTTTTTTTTTTTTTTTTTTTTTTTTTTTTTTTTTTTTAAGACAGACATCTACAACAAAAACTCACGTCCGCAAAGTGCCGAACACTGGATTTTGATAGCTAAGATAGCTACAACCCATTAGGACTAAGGCTGTTGCCCCAGCTGTTGTCGTTAATGCAGATTCAGTGGCCCAATGGGTTGGTTTTTGTATTCTAGCTAAACGCGCAGCAATAGCCATCTACAACAAAAACTCACGTACGCAATATACAGAACACTGGATTCTGATAGTTATGATAACTATGTAACATACCCGCCTGAAGGCACAAAGCCGGATGAGAGACGTAGATATGATCCAGGAGTGTGCGCTTTTGGTCGTTGCTGTGGTGATCAGTAAGTGCTATACTGTATTGGTCAAGTGCAAATGGAAAAGATGTGTCTTAAGATGTTTTTTAAGAATGGCTACAGACTCGGCAGCACGAATTGAGATCGGCAGGTCATTCCACCAGGTGGGAACGGTCCAGGAAAATGTCCGTGAGAGCGATTTCATGCCTCTTTGGGATGGAACCACGAGGCGCCGCTCGCTCGCAGAACGCAAGCTTCTGGAGGGTGTGTAAGTCTGAGCAAGTGAATTTAGGTATATTGGTGCAGAGCCAGAGGTTGTTTTGTAGGCGATAACTAGTGCCTTGAATTTGATGCGAGCAGCCATTGGCAACCAGTGGAGTTTGATGAAGAGAGGCGTAACATGCGCTCTCTTCGGCTCATTAAAGACCACTCTCGCCGCTGCATTCTGGATCAGCTGCAAGGGTTTGATAGTGCATGCTGGAAGCCCAGCCAGAAGAGCATTACAATAATCCAGTGTGGAGAGAACAAGAGCTTGAACCAGGAGTTGTGCAGCCTGTTCTGATAGGAAGGGTCTAATCTTTCTAATGTTGTATAAAGCAAATCTGCAGGACCGGGCTGTTGCAGTAATGTGGTCAGTGAAGTTTAACTGGTCATCAATCACAACTCCAAGGTTTCTTGCTGTCCTTGATGGAGTTATGGTCGATGAACCAAGCTGAATGGAGAAATTTTGATGAAGTGCTGGGTTGGTTGAGAAAACAAGTAATTCTGTCTTTGCAAGATTGAGTTTAAGATGATGCTCTTTCATCCAGTCAGAAATGTCTGTCAGACAGGCAGCGATACGAACACTGACTGTAGGATCATTTGGTTGAAATGAGAAGTAGAGTTGAGTGTCATCCGCATAGCAGTGATAGGAGAAGCCGTGTTTCTGAATGACAGAACCTAATGATGACATGTAGATGGAGAAGAGAAGTGGTCCAAGGACTGAGCCCTGTGGAACCCCAGTAGCTAGATTATGAGACTTAGACACTTCACCTCTCCATGACACCCTGTAGGACCTACCAGAGAGGTAAGACCTGAACCACTGGAGAGCAGATCCTGAGATCCCCGTCCTCTTAAGTGTTGACAGGAGGATCTGGTGGTTAACTGTGTCAAAAGCAGCAGACAGATCCAGCAGAATGAGCACTGAGGATTTGGAAGCTGCTTTTGCCAGTCTCAGTGCCTCAGTTACCGAGAGCAAGGCAGTCTCAGTCGAATGGCCGCTTTTGAAGCCGGATTGGTTTTTGTCTAGGAGGTTGTCCCGTTCAAGAAACATAGAGAGTTGATTGAACACAACTCGCTCAAGGGTCTTTGCAATGAAAGGCAGAAGGGATACCGGTCGGTAGTTTTCTAAAAGTGCTGGATTCAGAGAGGGTTTCTTAAGCAGTGGGGTTACCCGAGCCTGCTTAAATGCTGTGGGAAAGGTGCCCGTGTGAAGAGAAGTGTTGACAATGTGAGTGAGTGCAGGAGTGATTGAAGAAGAAATAGCCTGAAGGAGGTGAGTGGGAATAGGATCAAGTGGACAGGTAGTAGGGTGATTGGAAAGGATGAGTTTAGAAATATCTGCCTCGGAGAGTGGAGAGAAGGATGGAAGCGTGTTCGTGTTAGTTGTTGAGATGTGCGTGTCAGTTAGTGATGAGGAGAACTGTTTGCTAATGAGAGCTGTTTTGTTGGTGAAAAATGATGCAAAGTCATCAGCTGTAAGAGTTGATGAAGGAGGGGGAGGAGGTGGACAAAGGAGAGAGGAGAATGTTTTAAAGAGTTGGCGAGAGTCAGAGCAATTGTTGATTTTGTTGTGGTAGTATGTTGTTTTAGCAGTGGAGACATTTGTAGAGAAAGAAGAGAGAAGAGACTGATAAAAGGCAAGGTCAGTATTGTTTTTAGATTTCTGCCATTTCCTCTCTGCCGCCCTGAGTCCAGAGCGATGTTCACGGAGAACTTCAGACAGCCAGGGGGCAGATGGGGTGGGGCGGGCTGGTCTGGATGAAAGGGGGCAAAAACTGTCTAAGGAGGATGTTAGAGTGGAGCAAAGAGTGTCGGTAGCACTGTTAGTGTCCAGTGCTGAGAACTGAGCAGGTGGAGGGAGTGAAGATGAAACCATAGTGGATAGGCGAGAGGGAGAGAGTGAGCGTAGATTACGCCGAAAGGTAATCTGTGTAGGAGTACGTTTTGTATCAGGAGTCAGTATGAGGTTAAGAGTGATGAGAAAGTGGTCTGAGGTGTGTAATGGAGTAACTAAAGTGTTGTCTGTGGAGCAGTTGCGTGTGTAGACCAGGTCTAATTGGTTACCTGATCTGTGAGTAGCCGTAGTAGATACTAACTTAAGGTCAAATGAAGTCAGTAGAGTGATGAAGTCTGCAGCTAGTTGTTTATCAAGATGGATGTTGAAGTCACCAAGCAGAATCAGTGGAGTGCCATCCTCAGGGAAGCTAGAAAGTAACACATCCAACTCCTCCACAAAGTTACCGAGGTGACCTGGAGGACGATAGACCACTACCACATGGATTTTAACAGGGTGAGTAATAGTGATTGAGTGCGATTCAAATGAATTGGCCGGTAGAGACGGTAATGGATCAAATTTCCAATCATTTGAGATAAGCAAACCAGTACCCCCACCCCTCCCAATAGGCCGAGGAGTGTGTGAAAAAGTATAATTGCTTGAGAGGGCTGCAGGAGTGGCAGTGTCCTCTGGTTTGATCCAGGTCTCAGTTAGGGCCATGAGGCTAAGCTGAGAATGAGTCCCAATAGATGAAATAAAGTCTGCTTTGTTTACAGCCGACTGGCAATTCCAGAGACCAATTGGAATAAAGAGTAAAGTAGCAGAGGATGTTAGGATATAGCGCAAATTATTAGGATTACGGCGTCTCGTGCGTACGGAGCGTGATTTACGAGTGCTAGTAGTTATAGTTGAGATTTGAAAGCACATGGTGAAAAGGCCAGATAGGAATTAGAGCCGAACACAAATAATGAAAAGGAAGATGATACTCAAGTGCCTTGCCGGGGTCCTTGCTCGGGAGGAGTTGCACAGGGAAGAGTTGAAGTCTTTACACTCGTCGGTCTTCACACAAGGAGGGCTTCACAATGCCGCTTCCGCGGACTATCACGCTATTTATACTCACTTGAGTATCGTTAGTGAAAGCAGCTGGGAACGCCCCCAACAAACTCGCTTCCCAACGTGGCACTGACCAAACAAATGCTAACTCAACAAATGCTAACTCCCACACACACCAAAACTAATAATACACACCACTACACTACACAGACACACTTATTCAACAACAAATGAACAAACAATCAAATGAGAAAAGTTACAAACACTTACAGAGTAGTTGTCTATCAGTCAATTGAATTGCTCCTCTCTAGCCAAAATGTTTCAAACACACAAGGCTTTTAATACCTCGCTGGCCACGCCCCCAACAAACTCGCTTCCCAACGTGGCACTGACCAAACAAATGCTAACTCAACAAATGCTAACTCCCACACACACCAAAACTAATAATACACACCACTACACTACACAGACACACTTATTCAACAACAAATGAACAAACAATCAAATGAGAAAAGTTACAAACACTTACAGAGTAGTTGTCTATCAGTCAATTGAATTGCTCCTCGATTGTGGCCGTCAAAGAGGACAGGAAACAGTTGCCTTCCAGGAATGCACGGTTTGAATGACATCTTGAAAAAGACGCAGGGTCAAACCGTGTTGCTCTTCTAGAATGGAAAAACTGCTCATTTAGATGTGCTGAAGCACTCAGGGAGATGACCGCGGCCAGCACACAGTCCACAGTGCAAGCCTGTGTGTGGCACTCAAGTTTGGGAAAAACGCCCAGCGAACCAACAAAAAGCTCTTTTTTGAATGCAAGCAATTGCAACTGTCGATCACTCGCTGAAGCGCTGTTTCACCCGCACTGGCAGTTCTCCTTCTCTCACGAGACTCAATTTAAACACTCTTCGTGGAAACAGCAAACACTACTGTTCGGCTCCGAAGTTGAAAGCATTGATCTGCCATTCCACTTCCTATTTATACTCGCACTGCGGGGCGGAGCGTGGAATGTGCGGATCACGTGCCAATCTCCGATTGGCTCGTTTTTATACACTCAAAGTGGATAGGTCTCTGAGTTCAGATCTCAATTCGTCGGTTCAGTCCTGATATATGTCGAACTTGACCGACTGAAAGGGAACTGGCTGTTCTCAGTATTGAGAAACAGCGTGCAAAAGCACTAGATTTAGATATATTTGTGAAACATTTTGCTGCAAAGAACAACAACCGTGGCCTTTCCTAAAAAAGATGGGTGGTCATGGGTCATTTCATTTGTGGACTAATTATAAGTTTTTAATTATAATAAGAATTTGAGTATTGTCCACTGTTGTATATTTGAGGTCCACTGCATGTTGGACACAATTCTTGTACTTTTTTATATTTTCATTTTGCTTTTTATAATGTTTTGTTTTGTTTGAACGCTGGGCTTATTACTTAATTAAAAACCTTTGTAGTGAGTAAGGGCATAATTAAACAATAAGTACTGTAGTTTAAAAGTGGTTTTGTGTTTGTTTTGTTAAAGCAATTCACATATAGGGATTTCCATGTACCGTCTACACCTGCCACCCTGCCAAGACCTCTTGCCAACCCTTTGCCCCCCCATGTAAAATTTTCTAGATCCGCCACTGTATCCCACCCACTAACAGGGGCCGTGATAAAGAGATAATTCAGTGTTATTTACTTCACCTAAATAATCATAATGTTATGCCTGATCAGTATATTTACACTTAAATGGATGGGGTAAATATGCACAGTACAAAATGTATTTTATTTTATATTTCAGGTTAAAAAAAATATCAATTCTTAACACAGTTTTATAATGTCCAAGCTAAAGTTAAACGCCTTTCCGCTGAAGTTCACCACAGCAGTCAGTCTGTACTGAGCAGCTTCTTCCTGTCAGTCACTCTACAGGAAATGATGTCATACACTGTGGCCTCTTGACTGGAGCGCTGTTTAAGATCTCATCTTCTCCTTATATGGGCAAACGATGTGATTTGCGGTAGTAATTGCCTGAAGCCCACAGTCTTTTATATCTTTATTATGCTTTAAACAATTTTGATGTCGTGTCTGGGGTGCATTCGCTTGTAGACATCTGTGGTAAACATGTGGCTGAAACAACCTCTTGATTTCAGATCAAAAGTTAGTTAGCAAAGACCTCTTATGTGGTAGAATGGCTTGATCTTTAAATATCGTATATACTGCATATTATTTCTGGGTTTCCAATGTTTTGTGTAAATCTAATTAAATGATAGAAATTTTGAAATTGACATTTATGAAACTGACTTAATCTGTCTGTTGTATCACTTATTCAGAAACGTGACTATCAGTTTTCCAAACAGTAACATTATCTTTGTTTTAATGTCAACTTCCCTTCTAGTATGCAGGAATTGAACTGAGCATGCTCAGCAGCCTGTCAGCAGTACCTTTTTAACTTGCTGAGGTGGACTCTACAGATTAACCTACATTGTGTTTTTAAAAAACACTTTACACGCCAATAAGCTGTCTTTCCAACCACAGGACTGACCACTGTGCTTTACTCTGCTTACCCATAACACCAAAGACCCGTTTCATCATTCAAGACCGGCCCTATTCATAGCTCTTTCCATCAGATAAGTGTTATTTATTTTCTTTTCACTTTTCACACAGTGCAACACAGGAAGTTGCAACTCAAAGGCTTAAAGTGACCTTTAGGTGCTATAACAAAGTTTTATTCAGCACTGATTGCTTTTGAAGTCGTGATAAATATAAAGTAGGACTGTCAGTATTTACTTCAGAAAGCACCTAAATGAAGTTAATTCAAAATCATTCAATTAATGTGACAGACGATTAAAGGCTTGAATAGACATTAGAAAGGTAATTTGTTCTTTAAAATCTTTATATAGATAATCTACTGTTATATTTACCATTTCAATATTAATTTAGCATGACAATTAGAGCAATCTGTTTGCATTTGATATGTTTTTTTGTCTTCAGTGCAAATTATATAAAATCGGACCATCAGCTTAACTATTATTCGTGTGTATGTATTTGTGTGTGTGTGTGTGTGTGTGTGTGTGTGTGTGTGTGTGTGTGTGTGTGTGTGTGTGTGTGTGTGTGTGTGTGTGTGTGTGTGTGTTGTTTGTAGAGTCATGTAAAGATGCTGTTCTTTAGTATAAGGAAGTGTATATAAAGGCAAACCTCTCGGTGTTTCTCTTTCAGTCTCACTATCAACGAGGGTCATAAAACCTGTCTGAAGGTTTACGGCACAAACCTGAGATCATTAATGAAATCTGTATGATGTAAGTTTTGTTTGTTTGCTTGTTTATTTGCTTGTTAATTTATTCATTTTCATATGCTCACTTTTGGGAACTTTTTTAGCATGAATTTGGATTATGTCAAGCAAGTTAACTACAATAATGGTTTAAGTACACACTAATACCAATTTAGGTCAACCAGTTACCAAGCAATGCTTAATGTTGTTCAGGATGTGGTTTTGCATTAGGAAAATAGAAAAACCGCTTAAGCAAAACATGGTCAGGTCAAAGCGTCTTAATAATTGTGGTCCAAAATTGTATACATTTTACTGGTAGTCCACTGTATGAGAATTTTTTTGGTATAATATGTTTTATGATATAATTTGGTATAATATATGTCACAGTTAACTTTGCTATCCTCACTTACATTAATTAACTTTAGCGTTCTGCACCCGCTAGTAAAAAATTACATCTGGTGTCTGAATAATTTTTGGTGTGACTGTATAAATATACATTTGAACATTTCTCTCTTTTTCTCATGCTAGAGTTTTCATTTTAACCCACTTGAAGCCCATCAAAATGCTTATTTTTTTCATCCTAATGCTTAATATTCTTCAGTGTAAGTAACTATGTATTTTTGTTCAATTTAGAATAAATTAATACTTGTTTGGATGTGCTTAGTTAATGTTCAGAAGCAATTCCACATCAAACAATTATATCTTTTCATCCTTCTCATATTGATTTCATTCAGGCCGCTCAGAAAATGCAGACGTCGTGGCTCAGAATCGTCTGAAGATTGTTCAAGCTGGAGACAGTGTTAGCTTCACTTGTGTTTTATCAAGTAATTTAGGAAGCAGCGTTGTTTGGGTCAAACAAAGAGTTGGAGAGAAACCCCTTCTGATCGCTTCATCGTATCAAAATTTACCTGTCAAACATGAAAATGAATTTGACAAACATAAACGCTTTTTTTTAACAAAAGAGAATGGAAGTTTTAATCTGAGCATCACAAATACAGAAGAATCAGACACTGCAACATATTATTGTGTTATATATGCATATAAGTTCATATTTGGGGGAAACACTGATCTCATTGTTAAAGGTAAGCAAAATATTCCCTTCAATATTATTGTGCTATACACATTGTGTCTGGTCAAATAATCATTATGTTGATGTTATCGTCTTTCAGACGGACAGCTGAGCATGGACTTTGAGCCCGATCCAGAGCATCCAGAAGAGTCTGCAGCGGCCCGGCAGTGTGCCGTCGTCACTCAGAGCTGTGCAGGAGAACACAACGTCTACTGGTTCAGACATGAGTCTGGAGAATCTCCTCCAGGAATCATTTACACTCAGCAGCGCAGGAACGGCCAGTGTGAGAGGAGCTCTGACGACGGGAACTCTACCACACACAAATGTCTCTACAACCTGCCCAAGAGGAACTCTGATGCTGGGATTTATTACTGCGCTGTGGCCGCATGTGGAGAGATACTGTTTGGAGATGGAAGACAAGTTCATTTGCCAGGTGCCGAGTTTTAGTTTATCAAAAATTATATAATGCGATGGTTTTTATGTTTAAATAATTTTATTTATTTATTTTGCATTATTACAGACGAATGCTTTCAGACACATTGGACTATAGTCGCTTTTATTATAATCATTTTATCTGTGATCGTGATTATCATTATGGCTGCGTGTTTGTACAAGCACCAGCAAAAAGGTATGCATTATTTTATGTTTTAATATGGTTTTAAATGTTGTAATGCAGTTGTAATATGTATCCTCATTGTTCCTTTCAGGTGAGATGCACAACACTCAGCATGGTGAGTTGATGGTAAGCAATGCTTTGTTTACCTTGGTCTTATTAAAAAGCTTAATTACTGTTACCAATCTATACACTATACTGTATGTTTTCAGGCAATATATTTGACGGAATGATTGATATTTAATGTTCTGTGACAGGCTGACGACGCAAATGCTTTGAATTACACAGCTTTGAGCTTTCAACAAAATCCCTCCACCTCTAGAAGACCCAGTGAAAGAAACTCACAAGATAATTCAATATATACACATGTAAGATAACAATGACAGGTTTCTACTCACGAAGCTATAAAAGCTGACATTTCTGGTCAGATACCAAGACCAGTTTATGAACCTAAAATGATGAGTGTTTAATTAAATTAATTAAATTATACTCACATATGTTAAACTTAATGATTGTCCTGTTATTAATGTATTATTTGACAATGAATGTGCATCTGATAATGTACTTGAAAAATTACTAAAGAAATGAGACCTTCTGACTTTCTGTTGAGTTGTTTCTTCACTGATTTACATCACAGATATAAAATGTGCTGAAATTATGTTTCACGCTGTCCGTGGTACTGAAACAACAGTCTTGAGTCTAATTGATTTTGTAACATAAGCAGCATGATTACATTTGATTTCATTTGATATTGAATCTATCCAGAAATTGATGATACGATTGTTTACAAAGATATGACGAAACCCATTCAAACACTTTTCATGTATCTTGTATCATCTACATTTTCCTTGTGCAATATAATAATCAATCCAGTAATAGATTGTGCTAATAGTTCATCTTGACCTTTGACCCGTCCATAGATCATAAGTCAAAATGACTTCTTTTTTATTTTACATACTGTAGATAACTGAAGTACAGCCGTGTTTTATCATTTTACCATTAAAAACTATATTGTAACAGTTTTTTTAATCTGCAAACAACCAATGATGAGGACAGAGGTTATTGTCTATGTGCAGCTAATAGTTAATATGCATAACTCTTGCAGTAAATATTGTTAAGAAATGTTTTGTTCTTATTGTTCTGAATTGGAATTTGAACTATACAATCGGGTTGCACTTTATTTTACACTATGTGTACTTACAGTGAACGTACTTAAGTAAGAATGTACTGGTTAATAAGGTAACTACATGGCTTAAGATTAAGTTTAGGGGTGGGTTCAGTGTTAGTACCTAATTATAACCCAGTTGTTGTAATAACTATAATAAGTACATAGTGTACATGGAGAACAGCAGGACTGTAAAATAAAGAGCTACCACAAATTGTGGTAATGTTGTTGTACTTTAGTACTAGACTAGAAGGCTATATGTCCCATTGCCTGAAATAATAATATGCCTTAAAAAAACATTTTATAGGTAGCAGCAAATCTCAGATGACACATGGTGGTACAAGCATTCAAGTGAAATATGTGAAATATGTGAAAGTGAAATATGCATATGCAATAATACAGGAAGACATAGATATTGTATGATATATTGTATGATGTGCACATAAGCTCCTTCTGGTTAAGAAATTTAGCAAAAGCTACCCTGAAGCCATTAAAATAGGCCGTAAGTCTTGTTGTGAATTCAGTGGTTGTGCAGGATAACCAGGTCGATGGATTCTAGCCCTTTATGTCTTTTTCCCTTATGCCCTAAAATGAAAATTTCTCACTTTCCCTTTCACATTGTTTTTTTAGTCGTACTAAACTCCAAAGCACAAGAACGCAGAAAGCAAAACGCATCTTAATGTAATGAAAGGATAAACATTAAAAAACAACCAATACAATATTACAGGTGCCTCATTCTAACAAATGGCTTTAGGATGATAAAAAATGGCTGTTCCTTGAGCTCAGAGGAAGAAATTATACTATTTCACAATTGTGTACAATTGCTTACAAAAGAGTTACTAAATTACATAAAGAGAGCTTTCTATGAAGGAATAAATCAATTGATATGGTTTATTTATCAGGAAGTTCATGTGACCTGTATATTTTTAGTACTTTTCCAACCACAGGACTGACTACCTTGCACTTACTTTACCGCCCACACTCATTCACAGCCCACAAATACCTTTCTGAGCAGATTTTTCCATTACATGCATTGTTGTTGTTTTTCCTAGGCTAATTTTAGAGAAAGTTGGACACTTGCCAAAATGGCAAATTTTTAAATAGCATTTACATGTATTTATTTATTTTCATTGCGTGAGATACTAATATTAATAATTCATAATTAAAGAGATAGTTCACTTTGAAATTCAATTTTGATATGTTTTATCTTAACTCATGGGCCTTCGAGATGTATGAGTATTTGTTTCCTCAGTAGTTTCAATTTTGATCATTTTAGGTCAAACCGTTCTCTTTTGTGGCTCACATAATGCAGGTCTATGGTCACCACCTCAAAGAGCAAACACAGGGAAGTCCAAATTAAACAATCCCTCATCGTAAGTACACACTGATGGCCTAAGACACGAAACGAGCGGTTTGTGTAAGAAAACGAACAGTATTTATATAATTTTTACCTCTTGTACACCACTACGTGCGACTGATCCGAGGGCACGTGTGCGTGTGGATGTTTCCTGTTGTGTACAAGAGGTAAAAACGATATAAATACTGTTTGTTTTCTCACACAAACCGCTCGTTTCGTGTCTTAGGCCATCAGTGTGTACTTACGATGGGGGATTGTTTAATTTGGACTTCTCTGTGTTTGCTCTTTGAGGTGGTGACCATAGACCTGCATTGTGAGCCACAAACAAGAAACGGTTTGACCTAAAATGATCAAAATTGAAACTACTGGGGAAACAAATACTCCTACATCTCGGATGCCCATGAGTTAAGCTAAAACATATCAAAATTCAAAGTGAACTATCCCTTTAACTGAAAAGCAGAATAATAATGGCACATATTAAATAATACTAAATTTATTCTGTCTCCAAATATTCCACTTTATATGATAATTTGCTTCCTAATTAAAGGTACACTATGTAACTCTTGTCCCTCTAGCAGTTAAAAAACAAAACTGCATGAATTTTGTGGAAGAACGTTGTTTTGTTTGTGCCACTTCCCTGCCTGACTGTGCGGATAAATATCTGCTCTATTTGTATATGTCTATGTCTAATAATATGTGTTATTCTGTGCTCATAAAACATTCATTATAGACTTAAGAAATACAGCAAGGTTCCTTCCAAAGGAACTCACTGTGTCGTCATCCTAGCATAGCACGTCTGAAGCATGAATGAAATCTGTCCAAACCTTGGTGCTACATTATGACGTTCACTCTTCATATAGTCGCTCTGTGTATGAATTGTGTCTATTTGGTGTTGTTTTTCCTAAGTTTTTTTTTTTGATGGCAGGCTCACGAGCTCAGTGGTTCTGTCCTGTGTCTGTTGAGGCAGCGCAGCAGCGTAGATCAGTGGGCTCGCAGATGGACTGGTCAGCGGATCTTTCGACTAATGAGGCATCTTTTCAGTCCTCGTCTGACTGTTCAGATGTTGTCCTTTCCCGTGTGGAAGCCCGCACTGTGGCTTCTTCCCCCGGGGTGGAGAACCCGATGCTCGAGGTCAAGATGCACAGCATCGAGGCGGGTGACGTTAAAGCCCCAAACACGCTACTTCATTCATAAAAAATAAGGGCGCTCCGGCAGCTGTCGAAGTGAAGTTTTATTAACTAATTTCGGGAGGAACACATACAGATAATTAAACAACGGAGCCGTCAGCTAATCAAACCTAATTAACAAGGGGAGCACGTCAGATAATTAAACCTAATTAAACACAAGTGGAGCATGGTAAGCTAATCAATCTAATCAACGATAAGAGGTGTATTTATAAAACAGATTTACCTTCTCTCGTTGACCATTTTTATTTTAGCATCCCTCCACCACCATCTCCTCACTTTAATTTAATAAACTCTCATCAGATGGAAAAATTATCCATAAAACATTACAGTCTAGTTATAGAGTATCTTTATCACGGGGGGATACTCTGGGTTCGGGCAAAAATCCGAGCCAGGAGCCCTCCCCTGGACAGCATGCCAAATACGCATAATCTTTACTCTATTTAATTGATGTAAGTGTGAACTCGTGAAGGGGCTGTCTGTAGCGAGCCGACCTTCTTCTTCCCTGGACGGAAGCCCACACTGCGGCTTCTTCCCCCGGGATGGAGAACCAGATGCTTCAGCGATCCGATTCCGAAGCGATCCGATTCCGAGGAATTAGGCGTGCTCGGCACTGAGGTAGTGAAGTAAATGAGAGCTCGCCACTTCATAATGCAAGGCCTAATCTCACGTTGCCGAGGCAGCGTGTAGATTGCGGGTCTGCAATAAGAGTGAACACACGTGATGCTGAGGTTTGTGGTGAGGCATGCAGTCAGCTCCTGAGGTTGCTGGCTGTGTTCATTAAGAATTATCTCGACGCATACAGCTGTGCACTGTTCGGGTGTTTCAGCCTCGTGCCTGTGGACTTTCATCTCGACTCGAGGGATGAAAGCCAAATATGTTGTGAACGGATCAAATCTCGCGTTACCGAGGCACCGTGTAGATGACGACCCGTATAAATAAATATTAAACACTATCGTCGGGTGATTATGGCTGCATTTAATTCTACAGAATTATAATTATTCATCAAAAAGGGATTCGCAGTGGCCATCCAAAGTCGTTGCGGCCCTTTTGAGTTGCTCCCTTAGACGAGGCCCCTGCTGGCCAGCCACCCTCTCCTGGGGGGCGTTCGAGGTCACCTTGTCTGTGGAGTTTTCTGGAAGTCGATGCTGTGATCCGCCATCTACACCGCTCGGGCCTCATCGATTTCCAGTGAATGCATGCTGCTCCAGCCGCCTCTAGAAAGACGCATTCGCACACCGAAAATCCTCCCCGACTAAGCTCTGCCGGGTAGCCGCTTCAGAGGGTCGGGCAGGAGGCTCTGTGGGTTCCCCTAGTAGAATATCTCGGCGCATGTTTATGCTTCCCCAATATTTCTGTTTGGACCCTGTGTACTGAGGGCAAAGGGGTACAGACTACAGTTTAGAGTTCCACCACCGAGGTTCATCGGTGTGGTCTGGACTGTGGTGTGCCCAGTCCAACAGCAGGTTATGGAACAGGAAGTGTGCTCTCTGTTGGTAAAGGAGGCCAGAAAGTGTATTGATGATGCATATTTCCAAATCTCCATCCTTCCTGCCCATTCCTGAGGTTCTCTTTTGGGCCTTTGGGCCTTCTCAGCCATATCACCCTATAGCCCAAGACTGGTTTCCCACTGAAGCTAAGCAGGGCTGAGCCTGGTCAGTACCTGGATGGGAGACCAAATGGGAAAACCAGGTAGCTGCTGGTAGAGGTGTTAGTGAGGCCAGCAGGGGGCGCTCAACCTGTGGTCTGTGTGGGTCCTAACACCCCAGAATAGTGATGGGGACACTATACTGACAATGAGCAGCGTCCTTCGGATGAGACGTTAAACCGAGGTCCGACTCTCTGTGGTCATTAAAAATCCCAGGATGTCCTTCTATAAAGAGTAGGGGTGTAACCCCGGCATCCTGGCCAAATTTGCCCATTGGCCCCTGTGCATCATGGCCTCCTAATAATCCCCATATCCTGATCTTCATCACTCTTTCTCCTCTCCACCAATCAGCTGGTGTGTGGTGAGCGTTCCGGCGCAATATGGCTGTCGTTGCATACTCCAGGTGGATGCTGCACATTGTTGGTGGTTGAGGAGATTCCCTCTTTCTTTGTAAAGCGCTTTGAGTGCCTAGAAAAGCGCTATATAAATGTAACGAATTATTCACTTTAGGCTTATAGGCCTACTTATTATTCAAATCGAATATTCAAATAGTATATACTCATTGTATCTCTTTGCTTTGACGATTTTGTTTTTTAAAAATACGGATTAGTTCTGTGGTAGAAAAGGTTGTGGAACCAAGATCGGCTGGAGATGGGTTTGTTATAGTCCCAGGGCCGTATGTGTTCTTAATCCGGGCCTGGTTGCAGTGGAGTTAAAAGGACAAATCAAGTCACAGTACCAGTCAATATGGAAGCTATTTTGATGTGAGAATAGCCACAATATTTGGACCATCATACATTGCTCTTTCTTGTGTTTTATTATACAGCAAAACTTTTGATTCTGCATTTTGCTATTGACTCTGCAATGGGTCTATCTAGGTTGGGATTTATTTCTGTTGTAGTTGTGTCTTCAGCCATTTTGGTTTGTTACATTTTAAGCAGTTTTGGACTTCGTGTTTTTATGTTTGAATTTACATCGTGAAAAACAAGGTGTTCCATATTGTGGTGCTCAGCAATTTTAATATAGCATTGCCAAGTAAATAAGTATTGTGATAACTAGTGCCACAGTGACACTCTTATCCCAAAAAGTAATTGCTATACCACGATACTCACTATGTTGACCCATGGTGAGTAATTTTTCCTTGTTGCACCTACACAAAATTTGAGGGTTCCCCCACCTGGTGGTTGAAGTGGGATTTGGCAGGTGGGGGAAATCAAGCACCTAGGCATTTCTACAAACATTTGTGAAAGAATGGGTCGCTCTCAGGAGCTCAGTGAACTCAGGTGTGGTAGGTGTGGTACGTTAATAGGTTGCCACCTGTGCAAAAAGTCCATTTGTGAAATTCCCTCACTTCTAAATATCCCACAGTCAACTGTTAGTGGTATTATAACAAAGGGAAAGTAATTGGGAACAACAGAAACTCAGCCATGAAGTGGTAGGCCACACTGAGGTGCACAGTGAGCAGAAGTCGCCAACTTTCTGCTGTCACATGCCTGTCCTGTCTTGTGTGCACATGTGGGTTCTGTCATGTCTTGCATGTGCTACTGTCAACCCCGCCCTTCTTGTTATCTGATTATTGGTTTATTTGCCCCACCTGTTCTCCCTCATTATCTGCCTTGTTTGTTCCCTTTATAATCTCCTTGTGTTTGTCAGTCTGTGTTGGATCCTTGTGTAATGTCTGCGTCTTCCGTCCTCCCCGTGATTCTGTTGGTTTGTTTAAGTTTGTATTTATATTATTCTATTATGTGTTTTTCCCCCTCGTGGGTTTTGTTTTGAGTTTATGTTTTGTTTTTGTAAATAAATCATCTTTTTTCTGCACTTGAGTCCTCGCACCCTTTTCCCTTGTCTGTGACGTGACAGAAGGATCCAACCATGTTGAGGACTCAGCAGAGAGAGGACTCGATCCCGGAATCGCTCACCACCTGTCCTCACTATGAGCGGATTCTACGGTTTCGAGTCCTCCACCTACTTCACCAGGAGGGAATGGAGATTAGGAATTTTGCAAAGAAGTTCCTGGAGACTGCCAAGGGGCTGAGGCTCAGTGACTCTGCACTCAAGGACCTTTTTAATTATGCCCTAGATGAGCCCATGGAGTGGTGGCTCAGAAGGGCATATGACGGAGGCACATTTGAGGCAATGGTGGAAGCTATCGCCTGCCAGCAGGAGAGAGCTGCCAGGGAGATGGCCCCTGCCCTGGCAGTCCCAAGATCGGTGGTCCCTGCTCCAGTGGCCCCGAGGCGTAGGAGGAGAAAGGCTTCCTCTGCCCCCACTCCAGTGGTCCCAGTTCTGGTGGCCCCAGTTCTAGCGCACCCTGTTCCGGTGGTCCCGTTGCTGGTGGATCGTGTTCCGGTGGTCCCGCTGCCGGTGGAACGTGTTCCGGTGGTCCCGATGCCGGTGGATCGTGTTCCGGTGGTCCCGATACCAGTAGATCGTGTTCCAGTGGTCCTGAAACGGAGGAGGAGAAGGAAGTCTCCCTCCGTGCCTGTGCCGGTGGTCCCTGTGCCGGTGGTCCCAGTGCCAGCGGATCGTGTTCCGGTGGTCCCTATGCCGGTGGACTGTGTTCCGGTGGTCCCTATGCCGGTGGACTGTGTTCTGGTGGTCCCTATTCCGGTGGATCGTGTTCTGGTGGTCCCTATTCCGGTGGATCGTGTTCCGGAGGTCCCTGTACCGGTAGATCGTGTTCCGGTGGTCTCTATTCCGGTGGATCGTGTTCCGGTGGTCCCGATGCCGGTGGTCTCTGTTCCGGTGGATAGTGTTCCGGTGGTCCCTGTGCTGGTGGATCGCATTCCGGTGGACGCCGCTGGGCCGGAGATGCCTCCCAGGCGTCCTGCTCTCACCGCGCCTCCCAGGCGTCCAGCTCTCACCGCGCCTCCCAGGCGTCCAGCTCTCACCGCGCCTCCCAGGCGTCCAGCTCTCACCGCGCCTCCCAGGCGTCCAGCTCTCACCGCGCCTCCCAGGCGTCCAGCTCTCACCGCGCCTCCCAGGCGTCCAGCTCTCACCGCGCCTCCCAGGCGTCCAGCTCTCACCGCGCCGCTGAGGCGTCCTGCTCTCCGTGCGCCGCTGAGGCGTCCTGCTCTCCGTGCGCCGCTGAGGCGTCCTGCTCTCCGTGCGCCGCTGAGGCGTCCTGCTCTCCGTGCGCTGCTGAGGCGTCCTGCTCTCCGTGCGCCGCTGAGGCGTCCTGCTCTCCGTGCGCCGCTGAGGCGTCCTGCTCTCCGTGCGCCGCTGAGGCGTCCTGCTCTCCGTGCGCCGCTGAGGCGTCCTGCTCTCCGTGCGCCGCTGAGGCGTCCTGCTCTCCGTGCGCCGCTGAGGCGTCCTGCTCTCCGTGCGCCGCTGAGGCGTCCTGCCCTCCGTGCGCCGCTGAGGCGTCCTGCCCTCCGTGCGCCGCTGAGGCGTCCTGCCCTCCGTGCGCCGCTGAGGCGTCCTGCCCTCCGTGCGCCGCTGAGGCGTCCTGCCCTCCGTGCGCCGCTGAGGCGTCCTGCCCTCCGTGCGCCGCTGAGGCGTCCTGCCCTCCGTGCGCCGCTGAGGCGTCCTGCCCTCCGTGCGCCGCTGAGGCGTCCTGCCCTCCGTGCGCCGCTGAGGCGTCCTGCCCTCCGTGCGCCGCTGAGGCGTCCTGCCCTCCGTGCGCCGCTGAGGCGTCCTGCCCTCCGTGCGCCGCTGAGGCGTCCTGCCCTCCGTGCGCCGCTGAGGCGTCCTGCCCTCCGTGCGCCGCTGAGGCGTCCTGCCCTCCGTGCGCCGCTGAGGCGTCCTGCCCTCCGTGCGCCGCTGAGGCGTCCTGCCCTCCGTGCGCCGCTGAGGCGTCCTGCCCTCCGTGCGCCGCTGAGGCGTCCTGCCCTCCGTGCGCCGCTGAGGCGTCCTGCCCTCCGTGCGCCGCTGAGGCGTCCTGCCCTCCGTGCGCCGCTGAGGCGTCCTGCCCTCCGTGCGCCGCTGAGGCGTCCTGCTCTCCGTGCGCCGCTGAGGCGTCCTGCTCTCCGTGCGCCGCTGAGGCGTCCTGCTCTCCGTGCGCCGCTGAGGCGTCCTGCTCTCCGTGCGCCGCTGAGGCGTCCTGCTCTCCGTGCGCCGCTGAGGCGTCCTGCTCTCCCTGCGCCGCCCTGGGTGCCTGAACTTTTTGTTTTCCTCATGTGTCCCTTGTTGACCCCTCCCTTGTCTGTTCCTTCCTTGTCTGTTTCTCCTGTCCCTCCCGTCCCGCCCTGGTCTGTCCCTCCCGCCCCGCCCTGGTCTGTCCCTCCCGCCCCGCCCTGGTCTGTCCCGCCCGTCCCTAGTGGAGCGTCTGGTAGCCGCTCCTTAAGGAGGGGGTAATGTCACATGCCTGTCCTGTCTTGTGTGCACATGTGGGTTCTGTCATGTCTTGCATGTGCTACTGTCAACCCCGCCCTTCTTGTTATCTGATTATTGGTTTATTTGCCCCACCTGTTCTCCCTCATTATCTGCCTTGTTTGTTCCCTTTATAATCTCCTTGTGTTTGTCAGTCTGTGTTGGATCCTTGTGTAATGTCTGCGTCTTCCGTCCTCCCCGTGATTCTGTTGGTTTGTTTAAGTTTGTATTTATATTATTCTATTATGTGTTTTTCCCCCTCGTGGGTTTTGTTTTGAGTTTATGTTTTGTTTTTGTAAATAAATCATCTTTTTTCTGCACTTGAGTCCTCGCACCCTTTTCCCTTGTCTGTGACGTGACATCTGCAGAGTCAATAGCTACAGACCTCCAAAAGTCCCAACATTTTTGGTAATGTAGTGTACATACGATTTTTCAAATATTTTACAAATTCATAAAAGGTCCTACAAACTAGCCACTTTATCAGATTCATCAGATTAAGACAAACCATGTTTTGGTGAAGTATTGATTTATTATTTCTATTTTGTTAATTTTGAACCAAAAAAGTAAAAAATAACTTTAAGTGGCCACATTGCACAAATACTTCTTTTAGTTACAGAAGGCCAAAGGTTTACCTTAAAGGTCAAAGTATAGCACTTGTACAGGTCTTAGTTCTGGTCATGAATTTCTTTTGTTGCGCAATAGTGGTGCAGAATCCTTTAGCTGTGATCTTAGTGTGAAAGCAGGAAGGAAGAAACATTTACTTGTCACAGCCAACTGCTGTACAAAAAAAAAAAAAAAAAAAAAAAAACAATCCACATGAAACCTTGCAGAAATACTGTATTCGTCAAAGTTACACATACAGCCTCCTCTGCTGAAAAGCAACAAACAAACATCTCTTTCCAATAGCATGGAGGAACAATGCATGCCATGCTACACATTTAAATAAATACACATATTACATATTAAATGTGTCGATCGACTGGAAAACTTTAGATGTGGTCACCAGTATGATGAACACAGCAATAACAAGGCGAACCAGCCAATGGAGTCGTGTAAATGTGTTTTTCTTTAGTACAGGGAGGTACAGTATATAAAGGTGCATCTCTCTCTGTGTTTCTCTTTAGGACTGTTGAGGAGGAAGATGAAAGCTGTCATAGGCTCTACTTGAAAACCAACCTTGATCTTTAAGGAAGTCTGTAAGTTGAAATTAAAAATAGAACTTTTTTTATTCTTACTTTATGGAGTTTTTTTAATAATGGTTTTTATTTGTTTATTTTTATTGTCAATTGCTTGTTCCTGTATGTCAAGTATTTTGAACTACATTGATATGAAAGTGCTATATAAATTAAATTTCTAGACTGATTGATTTAAAAGAAAAAATTATCAGCTTTCCAAAACAAGATTTTACTACATATTTACTGGCATAAACAACATGTGGTCTTGCATTAAAATGTATGTTTAAAATCATATTTATATGTATATATTTACACAATGTTAAACTTGATCAAATCTAAATTAAATGCTTTTATTCAAGACTAAATATGTCTTGAAATATCAATATCTAAATATCAAGACTATGTTTTCTCAGTTTATCCATTAGTGATCCTGGACCACAGAACCACTCATAAGTCTCACGGGTATATTTGTGGCAAAAGCCAACAATACATTGTACGGGTCAAAAGTATGCCAAAAATCATTAGGATATTAAATAAAAATCATGTTCCATGAAGATATTTTGTAAATAAAAAAATTAATGCATAATTTTTAGTAATATTTGGACAATATTAAAGGCAATTTTCTCAATATTTAGATATTTTTGCACCCTCAGATTCCAGATTTTCAAGTTGTATCTCGTCCAAATATTGTCATATCCTAACAAACCATATATCAATGGAAAGCGTATTTATTCAGATTCAGATTATGTGAATCAGAAGATATAAATCTCAATTTAAAATATGTTTTTTACCCTTATGACTGAATTTGTGGTCCAGGGTCACCTTTGAGATTTCATTTTGCTAATTGAAATGCATAACTTAACCATTGTTTTAATTATAATTTTTAATATGTTTTCACCTAGATGATTCACTTTAGATGTTCGAAATCAATCTGTTTGGAACCACCTCCTAAACATGATTCAGAATTGTTTCATCTTATTGCTTTACCTTTCAAAATGTAAGTATAATGCATAATGAAGCAAATCCAAAAAAACAATATAAACCATCTTCTCAGCCATGATATTTCATATTATATTTTTCCAGGCAGCTCAGCTAATTCAGACGCCGTGGTTCAGAATCATCTGAAGATTGTTCAAGCTGGAGCCAGCGTCAGCTTCACTTGTGTTTTTCAAAGAGAGTCAAGAACCTCAGTTGTTTGGATCAAACAAAGAGTCGGAGAGAATCCCCTTTCAATTGTTTCAACATATCAAGCTGTAGATGTCAAGTTTCAAAATGGCTTTGACAAAAATAAACGCTTTACTGTAGCAAAAGACGAGAAGAGTTTTAATCTGAGCATCACAAACGTAGAAGAATCAGACACAGCAACATACTATTGTCTTGTGTATGTTTATAGTTTCCATTTGGGACAGAGCACAGATCTTATTGTTAAAGGTAAGCTAAATATTCACTCTAATATATTGTGCTATACACATTGTATCTGGTCAAATAATCATTATGTTTATGTAATTGTCTTTTCAGACGGACAGCTGAGCATGGACTCTGAGCCCGATCCAGAGCATCCAGAAGAGTCTGCAGCGGGCCGGCAGTGTGCCGTCGTCACTCAGAGCTGTGCAGGAGAACACAACGTCTACTGGTTCAGACATGAGTCTGGAGAATCTCCTCCAGGAATCATTTACACTCAGCAGCGCAGGAACGGCCAGTGTGAGAGGAGCTCTGACGACGGGAACTCTACCACACACAAATGTCTCTACAACCTGCCCAAGAGGAACTCTGATGCTGGGATTTATTACTGCGCTGTGGCCGCATGTGGAGAGATACTGTTTGGAGACGGAAGACAAGTTCATTCTCAAGGTATCCACTGAATTTGCTACAAAAAAAGAACCTAAATTTCATGTGGGCTCATGGTGTTGTTGCGTCTCTAATAACCTTTAAAAAAAAACAAGTCTTTTTCATATCTGCAGATACATCATGGAGAACAATTGCTCTGATTTTAGCAGCTTTAAACGGTTTATCAGTGATTGTGATCATAATTCTGGGCTCACAGTTGTACAAGTACAGGAGAAAAGGTAGGAATTACTGCACAACTCTTCTCTAAGTCTGAATAGTCAAATGTACATCTTTCAGTGACAGTGCAGTAATGTGTTCCAATTCTTATTGCATTCCAAGATGGAACTCAGAACATTCCGATTGGTCACTCAATGGTAAGCATACGTTTTATACCACATGTTGCATATGTCATTCTATATAACTGACTTCAAGCAGAATCTATTTTACTGATTAAATCAAAATTGCTGTTCTAGGATGAAAACAGAGATGGTTTGAATTATGCTGCGCTGAGCTTTCAACAAAAGACTTCTAGAAGACCCAGGGAAACCACATAAGATAATTCAATATGCACATGCGAGGAATCAGTGCATTTTACTAAAAATAAATTATCTATTGTTTACACAAAACTACTCCTGATGTTATTATTAATGTGCTTAATCTGATTGAACCAATGGACATTTTAAGCTTTTAATTGCACTCAAGCTTTAAACATTATTCTATGTTTGATCTAAAACTGTCTGTCGAGTTAAACCGTTTGATAATAATGTAATTTAAAGAATCCTTCATGGAGGCCTGTTCTTTGGATGTCTGCATCAACATGTTTTACTTGATTTTTGTGATCAACACATTCTAACATGTAATATATCGACTGATGGTGCATCAATTTTAGATCGGCTGCTTTGAAACAGTCTGAAGTTGAGAAGCCATAAAAGAAGCTGAATCCTCTGTCTGTGGTACTTACATCATATGTGAAAATTATGCCATGAAATTATTTTCTAGTTACGCAGACCCCTGCTTTAATTAATGAGTTAGACTACATTAGTAAGTAATAGGTCATTTGACATGTTAATCAATCATGGGAATTGGATAGCATTGGATAGATAGCATAACCCTATAGCAGGGGTCTTCAAACTCGGTCCTGGAGGGCCGCTGTCCTGCAGAGTTTAGCTCCAACCCCAATCAAACACCCCTGAAACAACTAATCAATGCTTTTATGGGACCTAGAAAGGCATTGATTAGCTGGTTCAGGTGTCTTTGATTGGGGTTGGAGCTAAACTCTAGGACAGTGGCCCTCCAGGACCGAGTTTGAAGACCCCTGCACTATAGTCTACATACCAGGGGAAAAAAAGTGACGCTGCTCATTATTATATAAATGGCTCAGGATGTCCCTCTAGTGGACACATGAGGGGGAAAAAAACCTCCACCATGACACCAGGAAAAGAGGCTGTGAGGCCTGCAGTGTATTCAATAGACTCTATTCAATAATCACAAGTTTAATTTAATGTTAAAATTCTTTGCTTACTCTTGTCCTATCAGAAAGACATTTATGCTTAAGCTTAATGCCATTTCCATTAATCAAATATTTTATTATCATTTTCCTTAAACGTTTATATTTTAACAATTAACTAAGTATGCCAACTGTCCACATTATACACCCAGCTGCACAAACAAACATAATTTAATTAGATTGAAATAAATGTTGATGGTATATACATGTAACAGTATATACATGTACATACACATATACATATACTTTAATACATTTATTTAATAAATGTATAATAGTATATATAATAGTGTATGTATTGTAATAGTATATGTTTTTCTTGGTTATAGTGTCAGGATAAGCTGTTGCTATTTATATAATATGTTTTTTGTCACCCAGCAGTAAATATAGCTAGGTTTTTTTCCCTCTACTGGTGTTAGGTGAAGTAAATATCCGTCTGTGAATGATGCGCGTGTGGTTTTGATTCAGAGAAAGGTCTAAAAACACACCAGTGGGTCAGTCCTGTGGTTGGAAAAACACTCAAACCGCACTGTGCACAATCATGCAGAAGTTTGCATACAAAGGCAGAGAGATGCATGAGCACATCTGTGCACACAAAACAAACCTCTCTATTTATGAGGTTATTCAATCGGCAAACCCTTGCATTACAAATCCCTGCAAATTAGTGCATATGCATATACATATTTGGAAAATGACAAAATGTATTTTATTACTCTAAATCCTTGAAAAAATATATAATTATATGTGTGTGTATATATTAGATATTATTTATATATAATATCAATTATATATATATATATATATATATATATATATATATATATATATATATATATATATATATATATATATATATATACAACGCTGACAGTTATGTCTAAAGTTTTAATGTTCCTCCGTTGAAGTTCACCACAGCAGTTGTCAGTCTGTACTGAGCAGCTTCTTCCTGTCAGTCACTCTACAGGAAATGATGTCATACACTGTCTCTTCTCTTCTGACTGGAGCTCTGGTTGGCGTCACATGTTCTTGCATGGACAAATGCTAACTTTGAGGAGGAGTCTGTGCTTCGTGATATTAATGGCCTAAAACCAAAAAAAATTACTGTTTCAGAGCATTTCAGGGGCATAACAAGCTCCACTGGAATAAAAACACTTTATGGGTCCTCGCCATCCCAACCACCAACTTAAAGGGGTTTTTCAGTGCTGGGAAGATGAATCTGTATTTAAACGGGGTCATTAATGTAGTAGAAATGTAAAATTGTTTTTTAATTTGGTGCTTTCTAGACTGAAAAAAGATAGAAAATGTATTTTTGTCCCATGGGGATGAAAGACAACAATTCCCAGAATGCTTCGCTGCCCTGTGAGGCCACGCACAAAGCCCCTGCTACTGGATTTCTGAATCACTTTCACTTTCCCATAAATGATTTTTTTCATAAAATCGGTTCAGTTAGAGAACAGACACTACAATTAAAAACTGAACGTGTCTGTTCAATATGTGATTTAGCCACTGAGGGAGTGTCACACAGCATAAACGCTGCAGGAGTCATTTGAAGATACTCCAGGGTTTCTACTGAAGTAACCGTTTAAACACATGAAAATAATGTTTTTAACATTTGTCATTTTGCTTAAAGGTTGGTGCTCTCACAGCATCTTTTCACAAACATTTTTATATTTATCACAGGTTTTAAATACCAATAGTCCATACATTTTTGACTCTGTTCTGAAAATCTTCTGAAGTCAGGAAATTGCTTTATATGAAAAAGAGGTGCGTTTAGAACACTGATTACCCTTTTATTAATAATAATATAATAATAATAACTTTATTTTATATAGCGCCTTTAAAAGCAGCTTCTCAAAGAGCTGAACATAAGAACATAAAAACCACAACAAAATATAACAATATATATGTATATTATATATATATTATATATATATATATATATGTATGTATATATATATATATATATATATATATATATATATATATATATATATATATATATATATATATATATATATATATACAAAATAAGAAGTACAGAAATAAAAAGTAAAAACAAAACAAAATAGCATTACATAAAAGCTTCCCTAAAAAAGAATGTTTTTAAACTGGATTTGAATATGTGCAACGGATTTGCATTTTGTATCTCTACAGGCAAGGAATTCCAGAGTTTAGGTGCAAGATTTGAAAAAGCCCTATCCCCCATAGATTCGAGGCGAGTTACAGGGACAGACAAAAGTCCAGCATGGGTGGATCTAAAATTTCGAACTGGGGTGAATGGTGTCAAAAAGGTCAGTCAAATATTGTGGTGCCAAATTATTTAATGCTTTGTAGGTCAGTAGTACAACTTTAAAATCACTTTAAAACTTTACAATTTTACAGACAACACATGGGGACCGGGTACCATAGCAAATATTCTTTTGCATAGAAAGATAAAAATCCAGATCTGCATTCCCAAAAGAGAAAAAGTACAGACAAATGAATTGTGGCAGAGAAAAGAGAGAACATTGAGCTTGTTTATGTTCAGGTGCAGAGCTCAGAGCCGTAAGGGGGAAAAGGAAGAGCAGAAACTGTGCGTAAAGTTAGTCCTTGCTTATATTATTGCATTTGTAATTTAAAACATGGATGAAAAATATAGAATGCCTGCTCGGGTAAGTATTTGTTAGGTGATTGTTTATAATACTTGAGTATTTCCAAATATACTACCACAATACAGTACAATTTGATGTATATCTTTATTCATTAATATTGTGTTTACGATTGATGAAGTGTAGGTTACAGGGAGGCCATGGGTGCACACAGAATGTACGTTTATCATGAGGAGTTATTAAACTTGTTTTATGTCCATGACATGAGTGATAACTCTCCGGCAGCAAACAGACAACTCCACTCTCTGTGGCCAATTTGCATAAACTGTACTGGCAAGTGCTATAGCCAATAAGAACACAGCATACATTGCCGTTGGCATGTGATTGGTTCATGGCAAAACGTAAGAATACTACAAATAGTGTATGTCTACATGTGGCAACAAGGTTATGTAGTGAGATCTGTTAGGAGTGTTGATAATCACTGTACTTTACTCAACATGATGACACAATAAAACAACCACATAGTTGTTTTAGGTGACAACTATGTGGTTGACTGATAGGTGATAGGTGACTGTTGCCATTGAGAAGGACTGCTGGACATTAGGGTATACTGCACACGTTGTGCATGATTTAGATGAAAGACCTACTTGTGTGTTATGTGGTGTGTTTTTTCTTTCTTTCTGTTTTTCACACTTCAGAGGCACTTGTTTTAGGGGCGTTCATCTTTTAAGCAGGTCATTTTGGTAATACAGAGATCGTCTTGCCTGAATGTCATGCCTCAGCCAATTTGCAACTTCACATTAAGTGCAAGGTGTGTGTGTGTGTGTGTAACATAATGACTCTGTCCTTTTCTGAAAACAGTGTTCATGTACTGTAATCAAGTAAATCCATAAAAAGCTTTGTTAATATACATAGGAAAAGAACTTCATTCAGTCAACCAGTAGAAAGGAGAGAAGATTTATTGCAGCGACAATCTTCGTTTCTACAGGACACAATAATGATCTTTTATTCAAGAAATCCTGTAAGTAAAGTCTCATTCTTCACCTTCATGCACTGATACATTTGATATTTATATTTACTAATTATTAGCTTTCAATGACAAAATGTGTTGAGTATGCCTTGGATGGGGATCACACAAATGCTGCAAAATAACGTAAATTAGGGAATTTTGTAGTGAAGTATTATTTGATTTAGAATGTGATTATATTATGTGAATTACTGTATGATTTTATTTGAAATGTAAAGCATATAATAGGCCTATTAATTATCGTAATATTTTTGTCCCTCTAGATGATTTAACCTGCACTGTGGCAAAATGTATCAGCGTTTGTTTGTACTGCTGCTTCATCTTTCAATGTGTAAGTTGCTATATTGTATTCAGTTAACTTTGAACTCTTAGACTTAATGAATAGCTAGACTTTCTTCTTCATTGTATTCATGAAGAGACCAAATCTACAGCAGGCAAAACTAACTGTCATCTTATTTTTCCAGGCAGCTCAGCTAATTCAGACGCCGTGGTTCAGAATCATCTGAAGATTGTTCAAGCTGGAGCCAGCGTCAGCTTCACTTGTGTTTTTCAAAGAGAGTCAAGAACCTCAGCTGTTTGGATCAAGCAAAGAGTCGGAGAGAATCCCCTTTCAGTTGTTTCAACATATCAAGGTGTAGATGTCGACTTTCAAAATGGCTTTGACAAATATAAACGCTTTACTGTAGCAAAAGACAAGAAGAGTTTTAATCTGAGCATCACAAACACATCAGAATCAGACACAGCAACATACTATTGTGTTGTGTATGTTTATAGTTTCCATTTGAAACAGAGCACAGATCTCATTGTTAAAGGTAAGCAGAATATTCCCTTTAATATTATTGTGCTATACACATTGTGTCTGGTCAAATAATCATTATGTTGATGTTATCGTCTTTTCAGACGGACAGCTAAGCATGGACTTTGAGCCCGATCCAGAGCATCCAGAAGAGTCTGCAGCGGCCCGGCAGTGTGCCGTCGTCACTCAGAGCTGTGCAGGAGAACACAACGTCTACTGGTTCAGACATGAGTCTGGAGAATCTCCTCCAGGAATCATTTACACTCAGCAGCGCAGGAACGGCCAGTGTGAGAGGAGCTCTGACGACGGGAACTCTACCACACGCAAATGTCTCTACAACCTGCCCAAGAGGAACTCTGATGCTGGGATTTATTACTGCGCTGTGGCCGCATGTGGAGAGATACTGTTTGGAGACGGAAGACAAGTTCATTCTCAAGGTATCCACTGAATTTGCTACAAAAAGAACCTAAATTTCATGTGGGCTTGTGGTGTTGCTGCGTCTCTAATAACCTTTAAAAAAAACAAGTCTTTTTCATATCTGCAGCTACACCATGGAGAACAATTGCTCTGATTTTAGCAGCTTTAAACTGTTTATCAGTGATTGTGATCATAATTCTGGGCTCACAGATGTGCAAGCACCAGCAGAGAGGTAAGATTGACATGCTTTATTTAACTGCTTTATTTATTTAGTATTCAAAGCAGTATCAGTCATAAGTGCAGTCATAATATACAAGTTCTTGTTGTTTATTGAAGATGGGATCCCATTTATTGTGCTTGATCAATCTATGGTAAGACTTTCTCTTTTGCTTCATTTAAAATTAGGTGTGTTTAATGCCAACATTTACAGATAATAGGTGAAAGAGCATAACGTCTGCATAATGTTTTAATCAGTTTTGGTTTTTCCAATTAAAAATGTTTTATCATTTTGTATGTTCATAATCAAAATATATAAATCAAGGTGTCATTATAACTGTGGTTCTGTTTCAGGAGGATGACACCAGTACTACTACAGTCAATTATACAGCGTACCACAAACGCCTTTAAACTCCACACGGCTCAAGGAATAAAACCGGCAGGACAAGTGAGACACAAGTTTGACTTTCCCCTCATCTATTGAACATTTTTAGGAAATTTTAGTCAGTCAATTTCTAACTTTTTTTTCAAATGCCAAAATTTAACACATCATATGATTATGCTATTTATGTTTTATACTTAGAAATAAAATTTGCATGATTTTTTTGGGTTTGTTTTATACTGACTGTGATTTTTTTTAAATAAAACTTTATTCGAGGTCAGATGTCAGTGACTACATGGAAATACAAGTTAATGCCTTAATCATGTGAAGTTAAATAAATTTTCTTAAATTAAAATGAAAGTTCAGTGCAGTACGCTGAAACATTTAAAAAAAAAAAAATCCCTTGGGTAAACTACAATTGTATTAAATGTACACACAATGTCATTGTATGGATTCTCATATACTTTATTGCTTAAATAATTGTATTATTACTTAATGGGGGGAAATAAAATAAAGGTTAAACTTTATTTTGAGGTGTCTTTGTTACACTATAATTATAAATTTAAGTACTATTAAGTAACAACATGTACTTAAGCTACTATAGCGAAGAGGAGATCTAGCTCGCTGACTAAGCCTGGTTTCTCCCAAGGTTTTTTTTTCTTCTCCATTCTGTCACCTGATGGAGTTTTGTTTGCTTGCCACTGTTGTCTCTGGCTTGCTTAGTCGGGACACTTAAAGGAACTGTATGTAAGAAATGTATTTCAATGAATTATTAAAAGGCCCTGATATGTCCCTAGACATTAAGAAATCATGTTCATTTCAAATACTTATATCACTGACAACAGTAGTCCGGCCAGGATATTGTATAAAAGTTGTTGCAGCGCTCAACTGATGTTGATGCTTTGGCCTGAAGCTCCGCCCTCCACCTATCACGAAGTCAGTAGTGTTTCGGCATCCGGGTTGCAAGATCTGCTCTAGTTACCACAGCTGCAGCTACAAACGTTCCTGCGGATCCTTCAGCCTATCTGGCAACCTCGAGTCAGCGAGAGGGGGAGAGGGGACGCACCTGCAGTACCAGTTTTGGCCACAATCCTAAATACACTTCCTTTAATATTCAACAATATTTTTGATCTGCCTGTTTGACAACACTGTTCAAGAACTGAACTGAACGTGAAAATGACTAAAACGCTGTTTTATGCATGCCAGACGAGTAATTGGCAATGTCTCTTTTTGAATAGAAAGAATGTACGCCTGTGCACATACACATTCAAACATGCATGCCTGAAGACTACATTCATAATACGCATGTGCATGGGTCACCGTTTCAACAGATTCACTTTTTCAAGATTCACATTTGTGAAGTTTATACAGAGATGATAACGGTATCGTTTTCAAAAACATGCACTCTGAATCCTGTTTTAAAAGTTGTGTTCTCAGGCCAGCAAAATGCCAATGACATCAAAGGGGTGGTTGATTCTGATTTTTATTTTTCCTTATTTAGTGTGTGTTGCTGTTTGAGAATAAAAAAAAAACATCTGCAAACTTACGATGTTCAAAGTTCAAAGCCAAGGGAGATATTTTCTTTAAAAGAAATTGATTTTTACATCTTTCAATTTCAAAAATTACATTTTTAAGGACTACAACAAATGGTTGGTGGGACTACAACGAGCTTATGCATGGATTAGTGACATCACTATAATATTTACATAAACCCTGCTCACCGGAACACGCAACAAAGGGGGTGAGGCCATGTTGAGAAGTACATTCGTGAGTCTGCTTTTCACATTTATTGCAATACAGTACGTAACACAAACGTAATTGCATGTCATAAAAGCAAGATGACAGCATAAGTTATAACTGCAATTAAACTAAACTATACCTGTTCTATCTTCATTTACTTCTCTGGCTCTGAGCATAGTCCCCCAAGAGTGATTTATAGATTATCAAGACAGAATATGCTAATCAATGACTTGAAGATAGCTAACTCCACTTCAGATACAAAAATTCATCAGCTAACTATTTAGAAACGTTTTGTTGCATTATGCATGTTGTCACTTCTTGAGTCTCTCCATTATTCGACTCTGGTTTGAGCATAAAAGGCTAAACAGTTTTAGATATTTTCAGCACGTGTCTGTGTGAGGTAATCAGAGCCGCTAGCACAAGCTCTTGAAGCTCCGCCCTTTTCTAGTTCCTGGAGAAGCAGCTCGTTTGCATTTAAAGGGACACAGAAACGGCACATTTTTGATCACCCTCAAAAATGTACCATTTTAACATGCTATAAAAATCCGTTGTATTTTGAGCTAAAACTTCATATACACACTCTGGGGACATCAGAGACTTATTTTACATATTGTAAAAAGCGGTATTATAGGACCCTTTAAAAGTTCTGTTTTCATTGAGAATGGTGTTGTGCTCCCTAAATAAATTACTAATGATTTTTTCACAATGGAAATGAATCAATGCTGAACTTGCCTAAACTGGACAATGACTCCCTTCTAGATCTGCTGCACAGCCAAAACAATCTTGTAGCATTAATTCCCTGTTATCACTGTAAAGCTGCCTTGAAACAATCTATATTTTAAAAAGCACAATATAAATAAAGGTGATTTGACTTGACTAGGCTATAGGGCTAGAATTAGGATGATGATGCTATTATGCATAGTTTTACTTTATTACTATAGTAACTACATGTAACATATGTAACAATGACACTGTAAAATAAAGTGTTTTCAAAATTTTGTAACTAGGGGAGTTAGAACTAACACTAACCAGAGATCTGTAGCGATCTGTAACCTTTTCTAGATTTTTAAATGGTATAAAAATCTTGATATTATTAATTCAACTAGATATGATTATGAGTTCTGTCGTTGGATGAACAAGGGGTGAACAATATCCTCAGACTTTATTTCCCCTTTTGTTTTGAAAGTTATTCTTTATTTACTGGCTTTGTTTTGTCTTCCTCAAATACTAACCCATCTAAACATGGATTAAAACCTTATTGCACCACTCATCTTCTACTGAACTTGAATCCACAAAAATAACACTTCAACAAACAATTAACATCACAATAACAGACCGATTTGCCACATTAATATTATATATTTCATGTATATATATATATATATATATATATATATATATATATATATATATATATTTGAGAGATTGTACAATTATATATTTAACCTCGTCGTGACTAAAACTACTGAGTAGCCCAACTGAGTAAGTCTTAGGCCAACTTTTCTAAGATGTTTTTTTTTCTCTACTGATGAAAAGCAAAAGTTCATTGGTTGACAGTGTGAATGTTGTTTCTGTGGTTTCTTTTCAAAGTGTGCAGCAAAAAAGAACAGAGGCCAGTCGTGTCGGTAAGAGACTACTTTAGCCATGAAGTGAATGTGTCACGCTGACATGTGCAGGCAAACAGATCTCATTTTACACTTCAAAAAGTAAAAAGCCTGTGTGTGTTTGGGGGGTTGGGGGGGGGGGTATTGCATGTTTTTGGGAAATATGAAGACACAAATGTGTATAATGACATGGGTATGACATAGGTATTACAAGGAGAGGGTGAAATATGAGCCAAGCCAAAATACATTGGCCAAGTCCCCATTTTTTAAAATGCTTATAAATCATACAGGATGAGTTTTTTTAGAAAGTAAAAATGCAGAATGTTTCCTGTAAATGTTTATATATATTTGATGTTTCCTGTAAATGTTTATAAAAATTATGATACACTTTAAAAAGCTGAAAATGTATCCGCTGACGTTCACCACAACAACTCTCGCTCTGCAATGATCAGTTTCTTCCTGCCTCTCATACAACAGGAAACGATGCAGCTCGTCTCTGACACCTAGAGTCACATCCTCTCCTCATATGGACAGAGTCTGAGTCTGTGGTTGAAGGTTTGATAGTGTGATAGTGGTGTATAAAGGGCCCAAAATGATCATGTTTTTTTATGAATGAAATCCAAATTTAATCTATTAGTGGGCAAAAAATACATTATTTCTGTGAACACAACGGAAGTGCTTATCTCTTTGATCTGGTGTCTGGGTTGTGTGTGTAGTATTTTATGATGGCTTGGATACATTTACATTAACTTTGCAACAATATCTGCACATGAAATGTATTTAAGGCTCTTTAAGGGAACCAGCTGAGATATTTTGCTGTGGACGTATACTTTTTACAAGTATATCATTAAAAGCTTGTGAAACATATTATTATTAAATATGCATTTCATAGCCATCCTGGTTCACTGCTTGGAAGAAGATTTTTCAGATTATGTTTAGTTTAATTATTAAAGTGCTGCACTATTTATTTAAGAGCCTTTAAAATTGAAATTCTGAAATGTTGTGTCTGCCTGTGTTTTCTGCATCAATATGAAAAGATTTATGTTTGGTCATGTCATATTGCAGTGCAAAATTATTCCTTTTGTCTCTGTCCTTGGTGCTGAATCCACATCCCATTCACTTCTGACTTTAATGGTTTTAAGGCCTAAACAAATGCACACAGTACTGGTTGTCATGGTTTAGATTTAAGTCCCTGAAATGTATGGGGAAACGAGAATTATGTATGTTCAATAATATTTTTTAAATAAATAAAGATGTCATGTCTATTGCTACCTCACCCACAATCAATCCACTGCAAAAGGCCATTTTTCTGTTACATACAGCTGTGAAGAGACTCATTTCCTGTTTTTGTTCTTTTGATACTAACAAAATGATCCGACATTAACCCTGTAAGTACATACAGATGCCAAACATTGCATGACTTTAGTTATAATATGCATTCGGCAGTTTATCAAATGCCATGCAGAACTTTATTGTCTGTCTACAGCGCATAAATAAGCAGGTTTGTTGTTGTTGTTGTTGTAATGGACGGGTAGTCGGGTTTGAACATGTTGTGGTTTTGCTGCAGGTTGCAAGAGGTGTGAGAACAGAAAGATGTGTGAAAGCAGAAACAGAGGACAGGGGTCAGTCTCACTGGAAACGACACAGTGACATATGCTGATCAGCACTCAGATCTGACCCATCTGACAAATATTAAATATAACTCACAACACCAATTTTATCTCCTGTACCTTCAAATGAATCAGAATTCAGTTTTTTTCTCAGCATTTGTGAGATTTAGTTACAGTGAAGGAAATTTGTCTTGCTGCCTGGGTCTGGGATTTTCAGTAAAGCTGTTTTAAAACACTCTACTATGTATCAGATAAAGGTACTTCATTTGTGAAAATAGCTAACTAATTATATGTTAATATTTTAATTATATATAGTTTTCCTTATAACTTCCACATTTTAAATTGAATCACAAACTTCAAAAAGTGCAGTTCACTCCAGCAGGACCAGCTGATTGGCTGTCACGACTGACTGTCACTGAAGTGGTTTTCGCTCAATTCAAAACCCTTCTCAAGTGACCAATGAGCTTTTACAGCCGTAAATAAATCAACCAGAAGTGCATTTGTTTAAAGCAGAGATTGGAGGACACATGGTACGGACAGGCTACCGGTCTTCTTCTATCACGTACCTGGTGTGAAGGGTTTGTGTTAAGCCTATTCGTGTTTAAAATATAAGGATAATTTGAGAAGACCAGTGATCATGAGATATTATTTAATAATTTTGTTCTTCTCAACATCAGGTAAACATACTTTTTTAAACCATCTTAGTCCTACTTCTTCTTTAAATCTTTCCTATTTAACAGAACTCTGTCTATTAAATGTACTTGCTTTATTTCGCAGTCTGCTCCTCTGATGTGTCCTATAATGTGGATATTGCTCAGGAAGATGTTAAAGTAGTTCAAGCTGGAGAGGATGTGAATCTTACTTGCAGCTTTTCAAATCTTCTGCAATCAACAACAGCAGCATGGTTTAAACAGACGGATGACGGAAAATCTTTACAAATTGTGTCTTTCAACCACCATCAACAACCCAGTTGGAATAAGGACTTTGAGAAAATGAATCGTTTTAATGTTATCAAAGCAGAAGATTATTTTAATCTGACCATTTTACAGACAAAGCCTTCAGACTCGGCCACATATTACTGTGTAGTTTCTTCACATTACAGCATTGGAATGGGTCCGGGCACTAGATTAATTTTTAAAGGTAAGTTTCACTGCTTATTATTTTAGCTTTGTTTGATTTGTGCCATACATTTTTTTTTTGTCCTTACTATTTCTGTTCTTTTTGTCACTTGTCAAGCTGGACACACAACTGTTCATCAGTCTCTGATAGACGCGCTTCATCCAGGGGATTCAGTGGATTTGCAGTGCAGCATCTTCAGTGAGAGTTGTGCTGGAGAACACAGCGTCTACTGCTTCAGACAAAGCTTGGGAGACTCTCAAGGAGTCCTTTACACCAAAGGAGAGAGAAACGGTCAGTGTAAGAACAGCAGTGAGTCTCAAACGCAGAGCTGCGTCTACAATCTCCTCAAGAGCAACATCAGTCACTCTGATGCTGGGATTTACTACTGCGCTGTGGCCGCGTGTGGACAGATACTGCTTGGAAAAGGAACTGAAATAAATATAAGAGGTAAGGTTTTTGTTGGGATATTTGATTTTGCCACTCAGGAGGATCATTTAAATCATATATTGGTGGAAATAATACCAATGCAGACTATAAAATGAGTAATATGAATTATGTCTTTAATGTTTGGTCATTTCAGAGAGCGATGCGAATACAATCCTGCTTGTTCTTGGGATTTCAAACATCATATTTTTGACTTTAGCTGTTTTTCTGATCATAAAACTATGCCAGAAGCTGAATAAAGGTAAGGTTTCTTTTTTTTTTAGCACAAATTGATAACACATATACAGTATCTATATAAACATGTTTATGAAAATGCAACAATAGCCACTACAGAAATATTATATTTTGATTGCCTTTTAATCATTTTTTTCGGATTCTTCCACAATCCACAAACCTCAAGAGAGTCGAGTAAGTTTCTATTTTTTTTGTTTGAGATACAAATCATATAATTATTAATTATAATCATACAGTAAGTCTTATCATGAACAGATGATTATGGTAGTGGGTCTCCTTAAGACACTTGACTTTATGTGACATGATCTTTGACGTTTGTTTCTTTTTCTGCTTTATTGTAGGGTGAAGACATTCTGAGTTATGCCGCTCACAATTCTTTCATTGGAAATGAACTCAAAGTGAAGATTTCTCCAGAACATTCTCTCGTGTCATACAGCATCTATAGTGAAAGAGTGCCTATAATCGCAAAACAGAAGTAACAGTTTCCCGTTCAAGCCTAAAGGCTGCATACGTTTATGAGATAAAACTTGCTTTACTGTATATTTTCAGTACTGCTTTATAACACACATATACAGAAAAATTGCCATATTGCAAGTCTTTTTCATACTATTCTGTCATTTCATTACCTTTTTATCATGTTATTTGAGTTTTACATATAGTTGATTGAATGTACATATGGCCATTTATATAGAACGGAAACCAGACCACAGATTTTTGTCTGTAGTTGTTATTTGTAAAATGACAAATCTTTCCCGCAAAAAAAATTAACAATATCATAGCCTCGCATTTCCTCGGATTTCTGTTGTGCAAGTAAATAACCAAAACAACAAAATCTGCCTTATCCCTTATTGTTTCTGTATCTGTATTTATATTTACAGAGTGTTCGGTGTCAGTGACAATGTACTACAGTCATCCAAAAAGACTATTCATTAAGCAAATATGCAATTTCATTTAAATATATTTCCAAATATTTCAACACATTTAACAAAAACTGAAATTAAAACTACTTACGTGTTCTCTATGGATTGCATAACATATTTCATAATTTTTTTGACTATGTGCTAGTATTTTTAAATGCTAAAAAAGTATTTTTTTCGATGTTTTTAACTAACCTGAAGTCATAATAATATCTAAATTATGTTTTTTGAAAAGTAAATATGCAGAAAGTTTTCTGGGTTTTTTTTTTTGTTGCTAGAAAATGCCATTAGCTCAGTATAAACAATCATGCTTACTGAATGTCCTTATAATAATAATAGCAATAGTGTGTGTGTGTGTGCGTGCGTGCGTGCGTGCGTGCGTGCGTGCGTGCGTGCGTGCGTTAATACACAGCAAACACATTCAATTTACTTAAACAATTATCATTATTTTACTATGAAGCCGTAAAATTAATATTTTTGTATAAATGAGTCACCTGTAAAAACTCAGAGCAAACAAATAATCAGGACACTGAAAAACTGGAACGGTTGGACTGTATGAAGTGATGGCTTAAATCTAGCATTCTTTAATGGGGTGTCGGTAACCAAACTGGATTCGATCGGTTCAAAGAAAAGGTTTAATTGTTGGCAGTCTTTGTTGTTCACAACACAGTAGTTCACAGGCTTTACAGCTTTATAGTATGAATGGATGTGTTTGTGTGTGTTTTCTACAAAGAGAAAGGAATAAAGATACAGGTGCTGGTCATATAATTAGAATATCATTAAAAAGTTGATTTATTTCACTAATTTAAAAAAAGTTACAAAAGTGAAAAGGTAAATCTTTGGACCTTATTCACCCCTAAATGGTGCATATTAGTACCTTAAAAGGTACATATCAGTACTTTAGGAGTGCAAATTAGAACCTTAAAGGTTAATATTTCTGTTTTGACAGCAATGCACCTTTTTTTCTGACAGTGTACTCTGCTTACACAAGGCCAGGCCACAGTGCATATTGGCATTATAATATCATATATGCGAATAGCAATTAAAGAGATCACTTACCATTTCTCTAGTGTAACAATTCCACACAAAACTGTCCAGAGCGAACTGTTTGCAATAACCATGCTTTTCCAGCTGAGAAACAGGAAATGTGTCCCCCCGGTGACCGACATTTGAACTGCCTCCTGCTCCTCTCAACCTGCTCAACATTTTTAATTCACAATGAGCTCACATTACACACACACACTGAGTCTCCTATAAGAACAGTGTGTTGTGCTGTGATCCACACATGATCTCATGTGTTGTTTTTTTTGTAGTTTTTTACTACCTATTTTAGGGACTTTGATTACGTTTGCCATAATTAAGGCACTACCTTAAAGTTAAATGAATTTCTTGATAAAGTACAACAACAAACTATATTAATGTTATTATGAAATGTACAAATGGTTTGATCACTTTTGTATAATAATTGTATACCGTTTAAAATGTATTATTCCTTCTTTCACTTTTTTTCTTGTGATGCTATATTCGCAGTAGCATGAACACATTTTTACAAAAATGTTTTACATATAGTATAGATGTATAATAGTCAGGTTTAGGGTTTATTGTCTCGACCTAAACATAAACTTACACAGCTAAATCTATTGTGCACCATTCTCATTAAATAATATGAAATGAAAGAAAGAAAATCTGAAGAAAAAACAGAAAAAGGAAATTGGAATTTTCTTCCAGGACATTAAAAAGTAGAGATGCAGAGAGGCTAGCAATAACACATTTTGAAAGCATGAGATCCCACCCTCCTTTCAGAGCGTCCCCAATGCCACACCTCCACCAAAACACATGAACACACACGGCAGAGTCTGCAAAGCATCAAGAGAGACGGCATTAAATTACCTCATGTCTCAAAGCACATAACATTACAATAATATGAACATTAACAACTTAAAGAGCACTGACCTGTACCACCTGACTGCTGCACATTCATTTCAGCATTGATAGAGTTGACATAAAAACGCACAAATCTGTCTGAGTCTGTGCAGAACGTCACGGGTTGCCAGCTCTTAATTACAGTAATTACGACATGGTGTGAATGCAGCATATGCTCATTGTTTTCGTTTAGGAGGAACTGTAAAAGGCAGCTGCTGTTTGATCTTCATTCTTTTTCAGACTGAATGCAATCATCAGACAAACATTTTCTGGTCCTGAGAATGATTTATGTAAATGTTTTAATATTTAGACCATTTCTATTATTAATTGCTATCAGGTTGTGAAGAGTGTTTCAGCCAGTAACAAAAAGTGTTTTTTGCTTACCCAACATTAGGTTTAAAAGGAGTTTACAGACATTTCCTCAACCCTAAAACACAATACAATCTAATGTGTACTTCAAAATACGGCTAAAATAAAGCTAAAATAAAGCTAAGTGTGCAAATATGGAACAGGCGTGCATACACAAATCATGCATTCATAAATCCATTTGAAATCCATTCATAAGTTATACTTGATCATGCCTGGACATCTGCCAACCACTTGATTCAAAACATTCATTTAATTAAATTCAATTTGTAATTTTACAATAAATTAATTTAACTTTTACATTTTCTTGAAGGCTGATCATCGGTAGACCTACTACAAGCATGCACTTTAATGTGTGTTCCTTAAAAGGTTTGTTTGCATGCTTCTTGCATGCATCTTATTTCCTGCTTTTTTCTGTTAAAATTCATAATGCATTTTTAGTAGCAATAAAACAACATATTAACCAGTTTTCAGGGAGTCCAACGTTATAGTTGCTCAAAATTGGGTGACTACGCGGTAGTATTTATAATATCTTTCTTAATAAATGAGAGATGTTTTTGGAGCAATGGAAAGAAGGTTGAGTTCAATTTTTTTTCTAGCCATTTTGATGTGGCAACGGTGTGTGAGAAAACTTAAGCAGAAAAGTTAAGGTGACAGTGAACATGTGACTCAGTTGACTGAAGCAGAGAACGACTGACACATGGTCTAGTGAACTACCCTTATTCTTTATCATGTGTGATGGTGTGCTCAGTCGTTTGCTTTCTCGGGGGATTTCAAAGCCTCAGGATAATTTTAGAAGACGGCTAATCATGAGATATTACTTCATTCTTTTTCTTTCCTCGTCAATATGTAAATATACCTAAATGTTTGTGCTTTTTAAATTTAAACAACTCACCTGTTTAACACTATATAACACATTCAACTCTAAAGTTATGCTTCATTTTGCAGGCTGCTCCTCTGATGTGTCTCCTAATAATGTGGATGTTGCTCAGGAAGATGTTAAAGTAGTTCGAGCTGGAGAGGATGTGAATCTTACTTGCACCTCTTCAGAGTTTCTGGACTCAACATCATCAGCATGGTTTAAACAGACGGATGACGGAAAATCTTTACAAATTGTGTTTTCATATCGTAGTCAACAACCCAGTCGGAATAAGGACTTTGGGAAAATGAATCGTTTTAATGTTAGCAAAGGAGATAATCATTTTAATCTGACCATTTTAAAGTCAAAGCCTTCAGACTCGGCCACATATTACTGTGTAGTTTCTTCATATGCGAAAATTGGAATGGGTTTGGGCACTAGATTAATTGTCAGAGGTATGTTTTCTTGCTTGTCAGTTTTTGTTTTGTGGGGATTGTGTTGGATTACTTGTGTTTTCTATGAAGTGTCCCTTGTATGTCCCTTTGTCAAGATGCAGCCGTAGCACACACAACTCTTCATCAGTCTCTGACAGACGCGCTTCATCCAGGGGATTCAGTGGATTTGCAGTGCAGCATCTTCAGTGAGAGTTGTGCTGGAGAACACAGCGTCTACTGGTTCAGACAAAGCTTGGGAGACTCTCAAGGAGTCCTTTACACCAAAGGAGAGAGAAACGGTCAGTGTAAGAACAGCAGTGAGTCTCAAACGCAGAGCTGCGTCTACAATCTCCTCAAGAGCAACATCAGTCACTCTGATGCTGGGATTTACTACTGCGCTGTGGCCGCGTGTGGACTACTGTTTGGAAAAGGAACTGAAATAAATATAAGAGGTAAGGTTTTTGTTGAGATATTTGATTTTGCCACTCAGGAGGATCATTTAAATCATATATTGGTGGAAATAATACCAATGCAGACTATAAAATGAGTAATATGAATTATGTCTTTAATGTTTGATCATTTCAGAGAGCGATGCGAATACAACCCTGCTGGTTTTTGGGATTTCAAACATCATATTTTTGACTTTAGCTGTTTTTCTGACCATACAACTATGCCAGAATCTGAATAAAGGTAAGGTTTCTTTTTAGCACAAATTGATAACACATATACAGTTTTTATATAAACCCGCTTGTGAAAATGCAACAATTGCCACTACAGAAATATAATATTTGATTACCTTTTTGATTTTTTTTTTTTATTCACCCACAATCCACAAATCTCAAGAGAGTCAAGTAAGTTTCTATTTTTATGTTTAAGATTCAAATATTAATTAGAAGCATACAGTCTTATCATGAACAGATGATTATGGTAGTGGGTTTCCTCAAGACACTTGACTTTATGTGACATGATCTTTGACGTTTGTTTCTTTTTCTGCTTTATTGTAGGGTGAAGACATTCTGAGTTATGCCGCTCACAATTCTTTCATTGGAAATGGACTCAAAGTGAAGATTTCTCCAGAACATTCTCTCGTGTCATACAGCATCTATAGTGAAAGAGTGCCTATAATCGCAAAACAGAAGTAACAGTTTCCCGCTCAAGCCTAAAGGCTGCATACGTTTATGAGATAAAACTTGCTTTACTGTATATTTTCAGTACTGCTTTATAACACACATATACAGAAAAATTGCCATATTGCAAGTCTTTTTCACACTATTCTGTCATTTCATTACCTTTTTATCATGTTATTTGAGTTTTACATATAGTTGATTGAATGTACATATGCCCATTTATATAGAACGGAAACCAGACCACAGATTTTTGTCTGTAGTTGATTTGTAAAATGATGCATGCTCTGTGATATCTATACTTGCCTTTAATTTTTTTCCGCAAAAAATTAACAATATAACAGCAGTAGCCTCGCATTTCTGTTGTGCAAGTAAATAAACAAAACATTAAACAAAATCTGCTTTATCCCTTATTGTTTCTGTATCTGTATATTTATATTTAATGCATGTTCGGCGTCAGTAACAATTTATTACAGTTATCAAAACAGACTATTCATTTAGCAAATATGCCATTTTATTAAAAAATATTTCCAAATATTTCAACACATTTAACAAAAACTGAAATAAAAACAACTTACATGTTCTCTATGGATTGCATAACATATTTCATAAATGTTTTGACTTTGTGCCACAGTATTTTTTAAATGCTAAAACAAGTATTTTTCAATGATTTTAACTAACCTGAAGTCATATTAATACCTAAATTATGTTTTTTGAAAAGTAAATATGCAGACATTTTTCTGTTGTGTTTGTTTAGGGGCTAGAAAATGCCATTAGCTCAGTATAAACAATCATTATGCTTACTGGATGTCCAGGAATAGTGTGTGTGTGTGTGTGTGTGTGTGTGTGTGTGTGTGTGTGTGTGTGTGTGTGTGTGTGTGTGTGTGTGTGTGTGTGTGTGTGTGTGTGTGTGTGTGTATACACACAGCAAACACATTCAATTTACTCACACAATTAACATTATTTTTACTATGAATTAAATGAGACAGCTGTAAAAACCTCAGAGCAAACAAATAATCAGGACACTAAAAAAACAAGAAGTAACTTTTACCGTTGTCTGATAGTAGTAGTGGAACGGTTGGACTGTATGAGGTGATGGTTTAAATTTAGCATTCTTTAATGGGGTGTCGGAAACCAAACTGGATTCAATCAGTTCCAAGAAAATATTTATTTGTTGGCAGTCTTTGGCTGTTCACAACACAGTAGTTCACAGGCTTTACTGCTTTATAGTATGAATGGATGTGTACGTGTGTGTTTTCTACAAAGAGAAAGGAATAAAGATATATACAGGTGTTGGTCATATAATTAGAATACCATCAAAAAGTTGATTTATTTCACTAATTCCATTAAAAAAGTGAAACTTGTATATTATATTCATGCATTAAAAACAGACTGATATATTTCAAATGTTTTTGTCTTTTGATTTTGATGATTATAACTGACAACTAAGGAAAATCCCGAATTGAGTATCTGGCAAGACCGCTGGTTCACATGTACCTGGCCATGTGTAAGTACTCTGCTAACACAAGGCCAGGCCACAGTGCATATTGGCATTATAATATCATAAATGCGAATAGCAATTAAAGAGATCACTTACCATTTCTCTAGTGTAACAATTCCACACAAAACTCCAGAATGAACTGTTTGCAATAACCATGCTTTTCCAGCTGAGAAACAGGAAGTGTGTCCCCCGGTGACCGACATTTGAACTGCCTCCTGCTCCTCTCAACCTTTTTGAGTTCACAATGAGCTCACATTACACACAAACACACACACTGTGAGTCTCCTAAAAGAACCGTGTGTTGTGCTGTGATCCACGCATGATCTCGTGTGGTGTTTTTTTTTTTTTTTTTTTTTTTTGCTACCTATTTTAGGACTTCGATTACGTTTGCCATAATTAAGGCACTACCTTAAAGTTAAATGAATTTCTTGATAAAGTACAACAACAACCTATATTAATGCTATTATGAAATGTACAATAAATGGTTTGACCACAGAGACTCTTTTGTATAATAATTGTATACCGTTTAAAATGTATTATTCCTTCTTTCACATTTTCTATATTCGCAGTAGCATGAACACATTTTTTTGGTTTTACAAATAATATAGATGTATAATAGTCAGGTTTAGGGTTTATTGTCTCGATATAAACATAAATGTACACAGCTAAATATTGTGCACCATTTTTATTAACTAATATGAAATGAAAGAATGAAAATTCTTTCGTAAAAAAACGGAAAAGGAAATTGGAATTTTCTTTCAGGACATTAAAAAGTAGAGATGCAGAGAGGCTAGCAATAACACATTTTGAAAGCATGAGATCCCACCCTCCTTTCAGAGCGTCCCCAATGCCACACCTCCACCAAAACACATGAACACACACGGCAGAGTCTGCAAAGCATCAAGAGAGACGGCATTAAATTACCTCATGTCTCAAAGCACATAACATTACAATAATATGAACATTAACAACTTAAAGAGCACTGACCTGTACCACCTGACTGCTGCACATTCATTTCAGCATTGATAGAGTTGACATAGAAACGCACAAATCTGTCTGAGTCTGTGCAGAACGTCACGGGTTGCCAGCTCTTAATTACAGTAATTACGACATGGTGTGAATGCAGCATATGCTCATTGTTTTCGTTTAGGAGGAACTGTAAAAGGAACCTGCTGTTTGATCTTCATTCTTTTTCAGACTGAATGCAATCATCAGACAAACATTTTCTGGTCCTGAGAATGATTTATGTAAATGTTTTAATATTTAGACCATTTCTATTATTAATTGCTATCAGGTTGTGAAGAGTGTTTCAGCCAGTAACAAAAAGTGTTTTTTGCTTACCCAACATTAGGTTTAAAAGGAGTTTACAGACATTTCCTCAACCCTAAAACACAATACAATCTAATGCGTACTTCAAAATACAGCTAAAATAAAGCTAAAATAAAGCTAAGTGTGCAAATATGGAACAGGCGTGCATACACAAATCATGCATTCATAAATCCATTTGAAATCCATTCATAAGTTATACTTGATCATGCCTGGACATCTGCCAACCACTTGATTCAAAACATTCATTTAATTAAATTCAATTTGTAATTTTACAATAAATTAATTTAACTTTTACATTTTCTTGAAGGCTGATCATCGGTAGACCTACTACAAGCATGCACTTTAATGTGTGTTCCTTAAAAGGTTTGTTTGCATGCTTCTTGCATGCATCTTATTTCCTGCTTTTTTCTGTTAAAATTCATAATGCATTTTTAGTAGCAATAAAACAACATATTAACCAGTTTTCAGGGAGTCCAACGTTATAGTTGCTCAAAATTGGGTGACTACGCGGTAGTATTTATAATATCTTTCTTAATAAATGAGAGATGTTTTTGGAGCAATGGAAAGAAGGTTGAGTTCAATTTTTTTTTCTAGCCATTTTGATGTGGCAACGGTGTGTGAGAAAACTTAAGCAGAAAAGTTAAGGTGACAGTGAACATGTGACTCAGTTGACTGAAGCAGAGAACGACTGACACATGGTCTAGTGAACTACCCTTATTCTTTATCATGTGTGATGGTGTGCTCAGTCGTTTGCTTTCTCGGGGGATTTCAAAGCCTCAGGATAATTTTAGAAGACGGCTGATCATGAGATATTACTTCATTCTTTTTCTTTCCTCGTCAATATGTAAATATACCTAAATGTTTGTGCTTTTTAAATTTAAACAACTCACCTGTTTAACACTATATAACACATTCAACTCTAAAGTTATGCTTTATTTTGCAGGCTGCTCCTCTGATGTGTCTCCTAATAATGTGGATGTTGCTCAGGAAGATGTTAAAGTAGTTCGAGCTGGAGAGGATGTGAATCTTACTTGCACCTCTTCAGAGTTTCTGGACTCAACATCATCAGCATGGTTTAAACAGACGGATGATGGAAAATCTTTACAAATTGTGTTTTCATATCGTAATCAACAACCCAGTTGGAATAAGGACTTTGAGAAAATGAATCGTTTTAATGTTATCAAAGGAGATGATCATTTTAATCTGACCATTTTAAAGTCAAAGCCTTCAGACTCGGCCACATATTACTGTGTAGTTTCTTCATATGCGAAAATTGGAATGGGAGTGGGCACTAGATTAATTGTCAGAGGTATGTTTTCTAGCTTGTCAGTTTTTGTTTTGTGGGGATTGTGTTGGATGACTTGTGTTTTCTATGAAGTGTCCCTTGTATGTCCCTTTGTCAAGATGCAGCCGTAGCACACACAACTCTTCATCAGTCTCTGACAGACGCGCTTCATCCAGGGGATTCAGTGGATTTGCAGTGCAGCATCTTCAGTGAGAGTTGTGCTGGAGAACACAGCGTCTACTGGTTCAGACAAAGCTTGGGAGACTCTCAAGGAGTCCTTTACACCAAAGGAGAGAGAAACGGTCAGTGTAAGAACAGCAGTGAGTCTCAAACGCAGAGCTGCGTCTACAATCTCCTCAAGAGCAACATCAGTCACTCTGATGCTGGGATTTACTACTGCGCTGTGGCCGCGTGTGGACAGATACTGTTTGGAAAAGGAACTGAAATACAATTCAAAGGTAAGGAGAAAAGTTTAACATCTTTGGCTTGATCTTTGCTCTCTGAAAAAGCATTTGATAAAGTGCATGATACTGAACTGATCTAATGAATATATAAAAGGTTATCTAAGCAATTAAATTTGTGTCATTTTATTAATTTAGATGGGAATCAGACTCTTATTGCTCTTGGAATTTCAAACATCATATTTTTGGCTCTTGTTGTTTTTATGGGAATAAAACTATGCAGGAGTCAGAATAAAGGTAAGACTTTCTTAACAAGATTCATTTATTATGGTAATGGAAATACTAACTAAAATTTAAAAACAAAACAGCCATTTATAATTACAACAATTTCTTAATTTCCCAAAGTGCCCGCACCTCAAGAGAATCAAGTAAGTACACAATTATCTTTTGGTGTATATTATGCCACATCATGCGTATTTTTTTCCTCTCATAATTGGAGTTTCTTTTCTCTCTTGATATCAGAATGAAGACAGCATGAATTATGCATCCATTAGTTTTGGTCAGAAACCTCTGAACACTAGAAGGACCAAATCAAAGATCATTGAGGATCAGTCTCTGTACGCTCAGGTCAGATCACAGCCGTGACATCCAGAGGTTTAGATGAGTGTTTAACTGCTTTAATGTTTTCATCATCATCTTAGAACTACATATTTGAGGTCAATATAATTTGGTTAAATCATGTTTTTGTTGTCTGTTTTATGAATAATTTTTGCCCCATGAACTGTACAGCACTTTGTTTTTAATGTGATTAATTTAATTGAACTTGAACTTGAATCTATAATGCCTGTAAGGATCGTGTCCTTTATTTCAAGCATATACATGTTATTTAATTGTTAAAATAAAGTGCTCTGAAAGTGTTTTGTTATCTAAAATAACAGTAGATTACCATGTCATCAAAATATGGATTGCATCATAGTGTCCATATTTGAATCTATGGTACATGGTATATATGTACTGTGTTTTATTAAAGAGTTAGGCTGTATACATTTGTTTGGCATAATAAGGATAAGGAAAGTGTGTTTGTGTGCTCATTCATTTTTTTGAGAATTAATGAATGTATGTTGTTAGACTTATTTTTTAGAACTTACAGTACATGGGGCAACTTTTTTAAGCAATGTTGCAGAGCGATGTTGCTTGGGTACTTTCCCATTGAGAGTGGGCACAAAAAATAGATATATCTGGATACTTTAGATCGGTTGTGGGCCCTGTGTCTCACATTACCTTTGCTGTTATAAAATGTTCCATTTTACAGTTTCCTTATGAATCACGTGTGTGTATATGCTATGCTTCATTTGCATCTACTAAATGAATAGCCTGTTTATGTGTTGCTTTCAACTCAAATGATGGATCCTGATGCATGTATAAGGTATAGTTTTCTCAATTATTATATATTTTTTTATTTTATTTTTTTTACAGTGTAGTTAGTTAGTCTTTAACAAGAATTGTTTAAAGAGGAATTTGCCGAATGCTTACTTTAACACATGGTCTCTACTGCCAACTAGTGGTTGAATATTATTGGTATGACATCTGGGCAGAGTTTAGGTTAAAAAAAAAAGTATGCCCTTCCCTCACTAACTTTTCTTCGTCTCATTAGGCTCATCTGAGATGTCCCTCGCATGATAATTTAAGTGAGAGCATGAGGCTTCAGTGAAGGGAGTAAAAAGAGCAGTTATGGACACTTCTCTCTTCTCGTATCGGATCAGACACCTACAAGATCAAAGCTGGCTATCGCGGGATTTACACTCATGTGCTGTGTTGCTAATAAACTGGATGTAAATTAAGTTCTGTTGCTTTCATATGAAAATAAATGCATTGAACAATACACCCAAAGTACTTGTTATTTAATTCCATCCAAAATACATAGCCCTAGATACATCTTTATAGATTTGAGATAGATTTTGGAGTTTGATATGGGATAAGGCAGATAAACTGTTATTTCTACTGATTCACATTTGGTCATATTATTTTGTAGCAACCACAGTTTTCCAGAAAGAGAAACACAAAGATGAATCCTGCTACTTATGTGATCCTTTTTCACAGCATCGTCATCAAGCCCAGAACCATCAACGCCATCAGATTCTAGGTTGATGATGACACCCAGCAAGATACTCAATGCTCCCAAAAGTATTGTGAGCCAAAAGCAAGTTTATGGTAAAGCAGCTGCACCAAAAAGTCTCTACGATAGGCCCACAATGCTTTTGGGCACTGTAGCCCTGGTTGCTTAGAAAACGCAACCCAGATCATTTTATTTATTGCAGTCAAGATTTACTCATTGATTACGAAATCTTCACAAATGAACACAACTTTTAATAATTTTGAAGGATAAATACAATTGTCAGAAGTCAAAAACTAAACGTAGGTTATAAACTAACTACAGCACAGTCACATGTTGTCCCCGTCACTAAGCTTGGCTGCGAAAGAAATACTCGTTCTATCCTTCATGGCCCAGGAAAACGAGGACACATCTGTAGGCCCCATTCAAAGGTGAGCCTTCATCACACCACTGGGACACATTCAATTACTGAATGAAGCTTTAGGAGGATGCAGCCTCTGAATTGAGATGCAGTTTTTGTGTGTTCACTATAAGAGGTGCATGGGTTGACTAAACTTACTCCATGCCATACTTTTGGAATTAGCATACTCCTAGTAAGCAAAGTTTGGGTTAACAATCATTTCGAATATACTCCAGGGTTTCTACTGATACAAAGCCATATGCTAATCGCTGAAGTAACCCTTTAACTGAGAGTTCAAGGTATATGTGACGGTAAGATAGCCTTGCTTTTTGAATAATCCCCCAATCTGTGTATCTTCCAAACATTTGTTTTGTAAAACATTTTTTTATTATTATTTAATATTGAAAGCAGAAATCTACAAAATGGCACCTCTTTTAGAAACTGCAGACAGGTTTAGAAACTGCAGTCCGAAAAGTAATTATTTACATAAATATTCCGTCATTTCCTGTTTGGAATACGATTTTTTTTCTGAATTATGTCAAGTATAGAAGTGCTTTAAAAAGCATTCAGTTGCCTTCTAGTTGGTGAGACAAGTCTGTGGAAAACCTTAAATGTTTTCTGCTTACCATTCAGATAAAAAAGAATGTAGAAAAGCACTTGTCAGAGGCACAAAACTTCTTTTAGTTTTAGGTAAGTGCCTTTTAGCACTAGAATCCAGCACATCCGGATTAATATGTTCAACATTCACTAGTTTTTCTCAAAGAGAAGCTTCAAAATAAGATCTAGCATCTTGCAACATGACATCATGACATCATGACTTTGTGTAAACATACACGGCACTTTCTAAACCCAAGTGGTGTGTTATCTGTACGCATTTTGAACTATACGCAGAGAGCTCAAAATGCATAGAGTATGTCTACGCTGTGTGATTCCGCATGCATGTCTACGCCGAAATCAACCATTATGTGTGTGTGTGTGTGTGTGTGTGTGTGTGTGTGTGTGTGTGTGTGTGTGTGTGTGTGTGTGTGTGTGTGTGTGTGTGTGTGTGTGTGTGTGTTCACAATGTAAAGGGATTTATAAACGTACTAAATTATGTTTTTTTGAAAATAAGAAAAAAAAAGGATGTTTCTTGTGATGGGTAGGTTTAGGGATCCGGGTTGGGTGTAGGCAATCATTACTGTGATTGACATGGCCAATGAAATGTTAAAAATCGGTTGCAGGGCATTTCCGCTGAACTGGTTTGGGGGGGGGGGGGGGGAATCATGCATATGGAAGGGGAAATTACATCATACCTAGTGTGCCTTGATAAACTGCAATTGGTCGATGAAGCGCTACCAGGAACGCCCAATAAGCTCAATAGGCCCAAGCCGAAGCTGGACCTTTCTCAAATCCATAGCCATTACATTGAGGGGGATAACATTAGTCCCCTTGAATATTTAAAAATGGCCAAATTGTTCCCCTCAGTATTTGATATTCTTGATTCTGCTCTGCTGTACTCTGTTTCACACCACTCTGCTTGTTGCTAGCATGATACAAGTAAAATGTTACGTTTTTAGTTTGGTCTGTGCAATAACGTTCGTTTTAGGGAAGGAAGGAGGCGGGAACCGGCGAACATTCAACAACTTTAATCAAATAAACAAAATGTAAGTAATGCGGGCAGCCCCTCACGGACGACTCCCCACACACACATAACAAAACATAAACAATACATAACATAAATCCAGGCCTGGTTGTCTCTCGTCCTTTACTGGTATAGCTTGTCCTTATATGCCTGTCTCCCAAATGAGAGGACTCGAGGCCGGTGTGTCTCGCAGGTGACGCTCTTTCGCAATCACGTCCCCCGTCTCGCTCGCTCGTCCCAATGTCTCTCGCTCGTCCACCTCGCCACAGTCTGCCTCAGCGGTCTAAAGCTGCATTCTCATGGGGCATCGGCATCAATGCTTCTCATTTACTTTGAATGACTGACGTTATGCGTTGCCGAAACTGAATTGTAAGTTCCATTGTGTCATGTCACTGGTGTTCAGAGGATCCTGGGGCATATGGCATTCGCAGCCGCGGTCACACCCCTCCCATTGCTTCATAATAGACTGTTTCAGCGCTGGCTTCACAGCTGAATCCCGAGATGAGCATGGCAACACAGCACGCATTGGCCTGGTATCACCCTGGACGGACAACACTGCAGCCATTGCATCCATCAAACATCAGCATGGTCTACACTCCCATTGCAAGTCACAACTTGTCTAACATCTCCTCCTCTGGAGTCAGAAGCTCAATCATGCAGCCGGAAAGCTCTCACGACAGGCCACACTCCTGGGAGAATAGTGTAGTGATTTTTACTTTTGTCCACCCAAGGACACTAAGTAAGAGAGTGATTGGTACTCACGTCACCGCTGACGTTGTGAATTTGGATCACACGTCACTTAAGGTGTGGTTATGAGTACATCAGATGACCACCTTCCCCCCTGTTAGTTTGGGACACTAGTCAAGGTCTTTTACCTTGGCTGTATGAGAACACTCCGCACAGGAGGCTGCCCAGTCATTTATAATGAATGAAAAGGGGGGAGAGTTGGTCAGCTGATTTATCTGAAAGATTGGTGAGATTTCTAACTTGTAGAGCCTTTTCTGCTTTATCAGCACAAGGAAGACACAATTGTAATAAAATAGATTTTATTAACAAAAGATAAACAGAACAATTAACACAACTACTAAATGAATACAATGAATGATAAAGGAATAAAGTGCGTAAAATGCATAAAATACATGTGAGTAAGCTAAGTGTGGCTATAGAAGAGTTACGTTATCTTATGGAAAGATAAACTGTTGTTTCTCTGAAATTAAGGTGAAGAACCTTATTATGTATCAAACAAATAAATGAAAGATTATTTGTTATTAACTAGCATCAGTTATATTACCTCTAATGTAAATTAGAAAATCATATACTGATAATATACAACAATGCCAAGGTCTCTAGAAAGAGGTTTGGATAAGTGATATTTACGTTCCACGTGGTTGAGTAAGCAGTCCGATGGTGATGACTTCTTCCAATGGTTTTGCTGGGAGACAGTGCATTGAAGAAAGGAGCGGGAGTCTGTTTCAACAGCCTTGAACACGAAGGTCTGTGGGATGCTGATCTCCTGTGGCACCAAAGGGTCCTAAAATCTGGAACACGCAGATGAGGCCCTGAAGTAGGTGCAGAAGGTCCTTAACCTGGAACACGCAGACGAAGGAACCTTGAAGTGAAGGTTTGCTCTCCTGAGCTTAACCTTGTTGCAAATGTCTCTGTGTGTCTTCTGTCTCTTTGGACCAGACACTCAGAAGTTGGTCAATCTGCTCTGGTCTCTTTAGCATGGAGACTCTGGACGTGCTGTAGTCGTCTCACTGGACTAAAACTCTGAACGTAGTGTTGGTTAATGTCTCTTTCCTCACAGGCTGGAGGCTCAGAACGTTGTCGTATCTGTTGCTGCCTCACAAGCTGTAGATTCAGATCCTCGGATCTTGTGTTGTCTCTCTGGTTAAACCAGAGGCTCAGGACTTGGTTGCTCTGTCACAGTCTAATCCTCAGCGGACAGACTCAGAACATGGTGAGTTGTTTGTCTCTCGCGTGGAGGAGACTCAGAACCTGGTTGCTCTGTCACAGTCTAATCCTCGGCAGACAGACTCAGAACTTGGTGAACTGTTTGTCTCTCGCGTGGAGAAGACTCAGAACTTGGTTGCTCTGTCACAGTCTAATCCTCAGTGGACAGACTCAGAAATTGGTGAACTGTTTGTCTCTCGCGTGGAGGAGACTCAGAACTTGGTTGCTCTGTCACAGTCTAATCCTCAGTGGACAGACTCAGAACAAGGAGTGTCTATTGAAAGGGTACCTTTATCCTTTTCCGAATGGGAGGAGATTGCAATTTGGCGCTTCTCCATTCCAGTGTTGCTATTGGCTGCTGGCATCAGAGAGGTGTGAGCACACAGTGTGGCCCACCCTTCTATCCCCTGTGGAACTCATTTGCATACTGTACGCAGTTAGAATTCTTAAAAGTGTCTTTAAAGTTCATCAATGCATTTCTCACTTTCCAAACCACCATCAGAATACCCTTGGCAATATACTAAACACATAGACACCAAACATGATGGAAAAAGATGGAACTGTCATGTGTTCATTCATTTGTTCATTAACAGCTGAATTTGTGGAAGATGTTGCATTACAAATAGCTGTCACTGAGAATACTTATTTCTCTGAATAAGTATGAGATGGATATGTGTAGTTTACATCAGTCTTAAGGTTTCCAAACATAGTTGTGAATGGATTTGGATGGATCAGTTTTGGTCTTTCTTTGTTTCACCCACTACTGCTGAAGTCCTGAGGAATGTTTATGGCCGTCACAAATCAGGTCATTAGGGATCCATCTTTAGATGGGTGAAGGGCAGAAACTGCATGTGGACCAATGAGAAATCCTGTCCTTCCTGGGCTTGGTACTAGAGGTCTTCTTCTTGCCCTCAAAGAGGTGTCTGGATGTTGTCCAAGCATCTTTATCTGATGGGTTGGACATCTTGTTTGTGCTAGTCCAACAAGATCCAATCAAAATGGAGCAAACCTTTGTCCACTGTTATGGGCAAAGAGGGGCCCGGCCATAAACTGGGCCCTGGAATTCTGCTGTCCACTACATACCCCCCTGATCGTCTTGATCGAGGACCTGAAGTCGTTGATCTGGGCGATGCACTGAAAGGGAACAGCAGGAACAAAACACACACACCTCACCTCTCCCTTTTAACCAATGGCATTGGAAATAAAATTTGGCTCAATATGTTCTTTACAGAGTTAAATGAGCCAAATGAAAGGTTTGGTAGAATAATTTCTAAACAGGTTAGAAGCTTTCTAGAGAAGGTATCTATGTGTGGATGAAAATTGCATTTCCTAAATTTAGCTTAAACAGTTTAGAATATCAAAAGAGTATTCGTTGTGAGAGTAAACACTTGAAATGTTAGATCAGATTTAGCAGGAAACCAATTATTTAAATGTCTAGATTGACATAATTTGGTATAGCACTATCCAAGCTGTAAGCTTAGTGCACCTGCTTGGTTTACTTGCATTGCCTGATTAACAGAATCCTCAACTAGTTCACCTGGTACCACCAATGACAAGATTTTATCTTTCATCGCCTTATCAGGAGCAAAGCTCACAAGTAATAATTGCATTATTATACAGACTAATTAATGGGTGTAGTCAAGTTGTATGACATCCATTATCTTGGCTATGCTAGAAGCTCAAGCAGCTGTATGTTGACCAGTACTGGGGGTTGGGAATTTGATTGCTCTGCCTGACGTTTGCAGCTTCCTCTGGAAGGCTGTACCACAGGTCTAATCCATTATCTCTTATTTTTGGAGGTCTCCTATAAGAAAGTTTGAATGGCTGGAATAGAGAACAAATTATCTAACCCTAGCTGCGATCTGCAATATTTTACTGTACGAGTGGCCAGTGAATTAGTTGATCGTAAATATCATAGGAGGTTTTGACCCCCCTTTCATGACATTCAAAGGGATTGTCATGGGCATGCAAAATCATAACCTTGCGATTTTTAGATATTGACTGAAAAGTAAACTGAAGCAAAACTAAAATGGAAATTTATGAACCCTTCTTAGGCTGAAGTTGAAGTTTAAAAGGTAACAGGGACTTGGTGTCTGCTGAATCTGAAAGACCCTGTTCAGTTATGGGCTACTGCTTTCTCCCCTGACTCTTGTTCTCAGTCTGAGATGTTAGGTGGAGGGGGAGGGCCCTGACCTGATCATGATTAGAAGACCAAGTCTCTGTCAGTGGAGTGGTACTCCTCTGACTTGAGGTCTTTGAGGGCTTTAAGAAGTATGTGCTGGATTTCTGCTAAGTTCTCAGCATCCTTACGTTCAGTCCCTCTAGACTTCCAATTCTGACTTCTCTGTTTTTGGTCGTTCTCAGAGTTATCTCTACTCTTCTTCGGTCCTTGCAATCTATCCTCCCACTGCCACTGCTTGCTCTCCTTTCTTGGGGCATACCTTTGATTGTTATGACCCCTGTAACCTGAGAGCTTAGGGCTCTGGGAGCTCTGCTGGAAATTGCTGCAATGGACTAATCTGTTTTGGGGAAGTTCTGACTCTACCATATGAATGGGAGTCTTACAGTCATGTCTAGATTCAAGCACAGATGAACTCGGCTGCCTGTCTTGCCTGTCTGTTCCTACCTTCCCACTGTCCCAGGCTCGCATGGCAAGCTGCCTCAGTTCTCCTGCAGACATTTTTTCAACATCTGTCTGTTCTAGCAGGTCATTTTGGGTATGGGCCAACTCTGTCTGCAGAGTGGCCATGTCAGTTTTGACTCTTTTAAGTTCTGCTTCCTGAATCTCAGTAATAGACTGTAAGCTTTTTGTCTCAGATGACAATCTACATATTTTAGCAATTAATCTTAAATTATCCCTACGCAGATCAGCCAGCTCCTTTTTGAGTTCCTGAAACAAATCTTTATTCTGTTCTTGGGCAAGGGATATTTTGTCTGTGGCTTGGGTGTGTTGTACAGGCCAATTTAGTGATAGGCTAGAAAGAAGCTTTATTAGTGAAGCGCCCTTTAAGGCCTGGCTCACTGCTTCAGGAGTCATATCAGCGATCTTTATTTAATATATATACTTGTGTTGTATATATAATAAATAAATACACCACCCAAACCAGCTAAACTCTGAAAGTTTACCACAAGTGTAAGCAGCTCTAAGCCACTACGACAATGAATGCACTAGGGGCTGAGAATTCTAGCACTTGTCTTCAATTTGTCAAAAGGCACTACCCTTATCTGACACGTTCATAATAATTCTAAAACAGTATGGTAGACTTAGGTGAACACCATATGCTATTCTTATATTAGCAATTAGTTATAATCAATAATTACAACGTGTGCTAAAAAAAACATTGCAAGCTCTGTGCCACAATACAATTCTGTACAGTTTGCAACTAATCCTAGTCATAAACCGTACCATGGAGTTGAGCAGGGAAACTATCAATCAGGCTTGGAGGGAACCACTCGTTGCGATGCAATTGGTTTCTGACTTGGTGAAAGACTTAGTTTCCTGCTAAAGTTACTTCCTTTTTTATATTTCAGTGTATTAACTTGTGTTGACAAAAAAGAAGGCTCATTTCATTCTAAGTTAGCCCACCCAGGGACGCCAATTATGTAGTGATTTTTACTTTTGTCCACCCAAGGACACTAAGTAAGAGAGTGATTGGTACTCACGTCACCGCTGACGTTGTGAATTTGGATCACACGTCACTTAAGGTGTGGTTATGAGTACATCAGATGACCACCTTCCCCCCTGTTAGTTTGGGACACTAGTCAAGGTCTTTTACCTTGGCTGTATGAGAACACTCCGCACAGGAGGCTGCCCAGTCATTTATAATGAATGAAAAGGGGGGAGAGTTGGTCAGCTGATTTATCTGAAAGATTGGTGAGATTTCTAACTTGTAGAGCCTTTTCTGCTTTATCAGCACAAGGAAGACACAATTGTAATAAAATAGATTTTATTAACAAAAGATAAACAGAACAATTAACACAACTACTAAATGAATACAATGAATGATAAAGGAATAAAGTGCGTAAAATGCATAAAATACATGTGAGTAAGCTAAGTGTGGCTATAGAAGAGTTACGTTATCTTATGGAAAGATAAACTGTTGTTTCTCTGAAATTAAGGTGAAGAACCTTATTATGTATCAAACAAATAAATGAAAGATTATTTGTTATTAACTAGCATCAGTTATATTACCTCTAATGTAAATTAGAAAATCATATACTGATAATATACAACAATGCCAAGGTCTCTAGAAAGAGGTTTGGATAAGTGATATTTACGTTCCACGTGGTTGAGTAAGCAGTCCGATGGTGATGACTTCTTCCAATGGTTTTGCTGGGAGACAGTGCATTGAAGAAAGGAGCGGGAGTCTGTTTCAACAGCCTTGAACACGAAGGTCTGTGGGATGCTGATCTCCTGTGGCACCAAAGGGTCCTAAAATCTGGAACACGCAGATGAGGCCCTGAAGTAGGTGCAGAAGGTCCTTAACCTGGAACACGCAGACGAAGGAACCTTGAAGTGAAGGTTTGCTCTCCTGAGCTTAACCTTGTTGCAAATGTCTCTGTGTGTCTTCTGTCTCTTTGGACCAGACACTCAGAAGTTGGTCAATCTGCTCTGGTCTCTTTAGCATGGAGACTCTGGACGTGCTGTAGTCGTCTCACTGGACTAAAACTCTGAACGTAGTGTTGGTTAATGTCTCTTTCCTCACAGGCTGGAGGCTCAGAACGTTGTCGTATCTGTTGCTGCCTCACAAGCTGTAGATTCAGATCCTCGGATCTTGTGTTGTCTCTCTGGTTAAACCAGAGGCTCAGGACTTGGTTGCTCTGTCACAGTCTAATCCTCAGCGGACAGACTCAGAACATGGTGAGTTGTTTGTCTCTCGCGTGGAGGAGACTCAGAACCTGGTTGCTCTGTCACAGTCTAATCCTCGGCAGACAGACTCAGAACTTGGTGAACTGTTTGTCTCTCGCGTGGAGGAGACTCAGAACTTGGTTGCTCTGTCACAGTCTAATCCTCAGTGGACAGACTCAGAAATTGGTGAACTGTTTGTCTCTCGCGTGGAGGAGACTCAGAACTTGGTTGCTCTGTCACAGTCTAATCCTCAGTGGACAGACTCAGAACAAGGAGTGTCTATTGAAAGGGTACCTTTATCCTTTTCCGAATGGGAGGAGATTGCAATTTGGCGCTTCTCCATTCCAGTGTTGCTATTGGCTGCTGGCATCAGAGAGGTGTGAGCACACAGTGTGGCCCACCCTTATATCCCCTGTGGAACTCATTTGCATACTGTACGCAGTTAGAAGTCTTAAAAGTGTCTTTAAAGTTCATCAATGCATTTCTCACTTTCCAAACCACCATCAGAATACCCTTGGCAATATACTAAACACATAGACACCAAACATGATGGAAAAAGATGGAACTGTCATGTGTTCATTCATTTGTTCATTAACAGCTGAATTTGTGGAAGATGTTGCATTACAAATAGCTGTCACTGAGAATACTTATTTCTCTGAATAAGTATGAGATGGATATGTGTAGTTTACATCAGTCTTAAGGTTTCCAAACATAGTTGTGAATGGATTTGGATGGATCAGTTTTGGTCTTTCTTTGTTTCACCCACTACTGCTGAAGTCCTGAGGAATGTTTATGGCCGTCACAAATCAGGTCATTAGGGATCCATCTTTAGATGGGTGAAGGGCAGAAACTGCATGTGGACCAATGAGAAATCCTGTCCTTCCTGGGCTTGGTACTAGAGGTCTTCTTCTTGCCCTCAAAGAGGTGTCTGGATGTTGTCCAAGCATCTTTATCTGATGGGTTGGACATCTTGTTTGTTCTAGTCCAACAAGATCCAATCAAAATGGAGCAAACCTTTGTCCACTGTTATGGGCAAAGAGGGGCCCGGCCATAAACTGGGCCCTGGAATTCTGCTGTCCACTACAATAGAGACTCCACCCCCAGATTTGGAGATCTGTTTGCCTGTTTGCTGCTCTGGACACATCCCATTGCCAGTTGTTTTACACCCTGAATGAGGCGACCCTCAGCATGGATGGTTGGCACAGTTGGCCTTGGGGCCTACACAAGTATGAATTTCTCCCAGTGAGCTTACACACACAGACACTGTGCAAGGTCAGGGAGGACAATGATCCCAGAACTGATGCTCCTTGTGACAGCCCTCCCTGGAAGATACTTTCTCTGATACGTGGCACCGGATTTCAAGCTTTGAACTGTTATGAATCAGTGTCTTGATTCGTGATTTCAGCAGTTTGGCAATTTGACATGCGATCCGAATCATGAATCGATACGCTGATGCATAACAGTTCGAAGCTTTACGAAGCAGTGTTTTGTAATCGGCCCATCACTATATAAGTCATTATTTAGTTTTTTTGCGCACAAAAACTAATTGTCTTCGCTTCATAAAATGATTGTAGAGCCACTGTAGTGAGATGGGCTTTGTATCGACGTCTTTAGTGCCTTTTATGGGCCTTGAGAGAGAAAATGACATTGGTGTCAATGAAGGCCTTTCTGAGCCATCGGATTTCAACAAAAATATCTTGTTGAAATATCGTGTCGAATGACATTAGGGGTAAGTAATTAATTATAGAATTTTCATTAAAATTGAGATAAAAATGATCAAATCTGAGGACTTGAACATCTTCAGGTAGAACGTCACCGGTTGCCATCTCTTAATCACGGTAATTATGACATGGTGTGAACGCAGCACAAGATCATTGTTTTGGTTAAGGAGGAACAGTACAAAGGGTCTGTTGTTTGTTTATGGCACCCTGTGACTGTCTCTACAATGAGCTGATGTGCGGAGGAGGTATGGAAATACATATGTTGACAGGCAGGTGCGACCATTTTTTGGGTCATGATATTTCCACAGATTATATATGCTTGTGTTTTAATATTTAGAGCACTTCTATTATTAATTGCTATCAGTATGTGAAGAGAGATTCAGTATAGCAGTATAACTCAAAGTGTTTGATAAAAAAATAGCCTACCCTAACTTTAAGTTTAAAGTTTGCAGATATTTTCTATTAACCCCAAAACACAATACGATCTCATGCTTAATTCAAAATACGGCTAAAACCTCTGTGAAAAATTAACAAAGATTTCATTATCACTACATTGTGCATTGGGACCAATTTTTAAGAACTTCGTGTGCAAACATAAATCAGGTATGCATGCATAAATCATTAATCAATCCAGTATATAGATAAACCTGATCATGCCTAGATATCTGCCATAGTCTTGATTAAAAAAAAAATATTTAATTGAATATTTCCCTAAATTAAATCAATAGAATTTAAAATATCTTGGATGCTCATAATCGGTAGGCTTATTGAATCATTCACGATTATATGAGACTCTTAAAGGGGTTGTTTTCAGGTTGCATGCTTCTTTGAAACAACTTATTTCCTGCTTTTTTCTGTGTCAAACCACATAATCCATTTTTAGTAGCAATAAAATGACATATTAAACCGTTTTCAGAGAGGCCAACTTTAGTTTGTAAAAACTGGGTAACTAAGCAGTATGTAGAGTACATTTCTTAATAAATGAGCGGTCTTTTGGAACAACGGAAAGATGTTTAGGTTCAATGTTTTTTCTAGCTATTTTGATGTGGCAACGGAAAAGTTAAGGTGACAGTGTACGTGCCTCAGTTGACTGTAGCAGAGGTTGATGGACACATGCATGACACACTCTAGTGATCTACCCTTATTCTTTATCATGTGTGGTGGTGTGCTCAGTCGTTTGCTTTCTCGGGGGATTTCAAAGCCTCAGGATAATTTTGGAAGACGACCGGTCATGAGATATTACTTCATTCTTTTGCTTTCCTCGACAATATGTAAATATACCAAAAATGTTTATGCTTTTTAAATTTAAACAACTCACCTGTTTAACACTATATAACACATTCAACTCTAAAGTTATCTAATGTGTGCTTTATTTTGCAGTCTGCTCCTCTGATGTGGATGTTGTTCAGGAAGATTTAATAATAGTTCAAGCTGGAGAGGATGTATATCTTACTTGCAACTATTCACAGTTTCTGGAGTCAACAGCATGGTTTAAACAGACGGATGGTGGAAAATCTGTACAAATTGTGTCTTTACATTTTAAACAACCCAGGTGGAATAAGGACTTTGAGAAACAAGATCATTTTAATATTATCAAAGGAGATAATAGTTTTAATCTGACCATTTTAAAGTCAAATCCTTCAGACTCAGCCACATATTACTGTGTAGTCGCATCCAATTGGAAAATTGGAATGGGAGTGGGCACTAGATTAATTGTCAGAGGTATGTTTTCTTGCTTGTCAGTTTTTGTTTTGTGAGGATTGTGTTGACTTGTGTTTTCTATGAAGTGTCCCTTTTATGTCCCTTTGTCAAGATGCAGCCGTAGCACACACAACTCTTCATCAGTCTGTGATAGATGCGCTTCATCCAGGGGATTCTGTGGATTTGCAGTGCAGCATCTTCAGTAAGAGTTGTGCTGGAGAACACAGCGTCTACTGGTTCAGACAAAGCTTGGGAGACTCTCATGTCCTTTACACCAAAGGAGAGAGAAACGGTCAGTGTAAGAACAGCAGTGAGTCTCAAATGCAGAGCTGCGTCTACAATCTCCTCAAGAGCAACATCAGTCACTCTGATGCTGGGATTTACTACTGCGCTGTGGCCGCGTGTGGACAGATACTGTTTGGAAAAGGAACTGAAATAAATATAAGAGGTAAGTAAGCTATGTAACGTGTGAAATACAAATGTATGGCTTGAAATGTTGAAATATTTTATCTCTCTGGGAAAGCATGTGATTAATTTACATGATAACAAACATATCTAAAAATAATTTCTAAGAAAATAAAATGACTCTTGTTTCAGAGAGTGGTGATGGGAATCAGACTCTTCTTGCTCTTGGAATTTCAAACATCATATTTTTGGCTCTTGTTGTTTTTATGGGAATAAAACTATGCAGGGGTCAGAATAAAGGTAAGACTTTCTAAATAATTTTTATGGTAATGCAATTTTTTATAAAAATTTAAAACAACGACTGCTATTTATAATAATAAGACGTTTCTTAATTTCCCAAAGTGCCCGCACCTCAAGAGAATCAAGTAAGTACACAGTTATCTTTTGCTGTATATTATGCCACATCATGCGTATTTTCCTCTCATAACTGGAGTTTCTTTTCTCTCTTGATATCAGAATGAAGACAGCATGAATTATGCATCCATTAGTTTTGGTCAGAAACCTCTGAACACTAGAAGGACCAAATCAAAGATCATTGAGGATCAGTCTCTGTACGCTCAGGTCAGATCACAGCCGTGACATCCAGAGGTTTAGATGAGTGTTTAACTGCTTTAATGTTTTCATCATCATCTTAGAACTACATATTTGAGGTCAATATAATTTGCTTAAATAATTTTGGTTATTAATACACTATTTAATAAGTTTATTGATTTTATTAATGTTTTTTTAATAGTTTTTTTTTCCCTTGAACAGAACATCTATAATGTCTGTAAGAACCATGTCCTTTATTTCAAGTATAAGTGTTAAAATGAAGTGTTCTAAAAATGTAACCTCAAATAACATTATATAATAATGTCATCAAAATATGGATTGCATGATAGCTCTCTGTGGCCATATTTGAATGTATTTATGTTAAAGTGTTTTACCTTAGTACTGTGTATTGTTAGATAGCTCGGCTCTATGAATTTGTTAGGTACCCTCTAAAATTAGGGCACAATGTGTATAATTTTAACATTGTCTGTATATAATTTTTACAGGTGTTTTTTCTGTATTTTGTTGTGTTTTAGGAAATGTCTGTAAAATGACTGGATGATGTCCGGCTAATGAGCTGCCAGTACTTTTTCTATTTTAAAGATGTATTTTTTTACAGTGTGTTTGTGTGCTCATTTATATTTTTGTGATTTAATGAATATACATTTTTTAGACTTTTTTTTAGTTATTTTTGGGCAACTTTGGAACTTTTGTGTTATGAAATGTTACTTTTTACAGTTTCCTTATGAATCACGTGTGTATAGGCTATGCTTCATTTGCATCTACTAAATGAATAGCCCGTTTATGTGTTGCATAACTCAAATAATGGATCCTGGTGCATTAATAAGGTATAGTTCCCTGGCAAAATATTTGTTCGCATTAGCATTTCGTTATAAAGTCTTTTATCAAGAATTCTTTAAAGAGGAACTTGCTGAATGCTGAATTTAACACATGGTCTCTACTGCCAACTTGTGGTTGTACATCACTGGTATGAAACCAGGGCTGAGTTTAAGTCAAAATGTGTATGCCCTTCCCTCGCTAACTTCCCTTCGTCTTGTTCGGCTCATTTGAGATGTCCCTTGCATTAAATTTAAGTGAGAGCATGAGGCTTCAGTGAGGGGATCGAAAAATGCGCAGTTACGGACACTTCTCTCTTCTCGTATCGGATCAGACACCTACGAGATCAAAGCCAGATATCGCAGGATTCACACTCATGTGCTGTGTTGCTAGCAGTCATAGGCAGTGTTGAAGCTGGGATACCAGCTAAAACCAGCTAAACACCATCTTGGCCAGCCTGGGAGACCAGCTTAAACCAACCAAGAAACAGCCTAGGCTGGTTTTAGCTTTTTTTTTTTCCAGCAGGGATCAGACACCTATGGGTGCAAAGGCTGAAATTGTGCTCATGTGCTGTGTTGCTAATAAACTGGATGCCATTTAAAGTCCTCCTGTGGTGAAAATCAAGTTTGTATTGTTGTTTAAATGTCTATGTGTTGTTTTTTTAATATGCTTTAAGACAAACCATGTGCAGATTCATAAGTCAACACCATTGCCACGAGTATTTTCTCTTTCAAACGGCAATGATCTAAAGTCTCAAAAATGTGATTTGAAATCACTGTTTTTTTATGTCACAATCTGCCTAACCAATCACGGTAAATGTACTGGTGGGCTTTAGCCTATCATTTTTAACTATGGCCGCTCTGAAGCAGTCGAGTCAAGAGAAGCCAGGTGGTTATGCCAGTATATTTTAACAGCAGAGCAACACATTATTAGCTGTTTGATAACGCAGGCAATAAAAAGACTAATCATATTAATTACCGTGATGTGTAAATAGAGATATTGTGAAGTGTTTACCTCAAAAAGATGGTATTGTTATATCTCACCCATTTAAATCATATCAAGACCATATTAAAGGTCTGCATAATTAAGGGCGTGGCCTCTTGAGTAACAGATGGATTGCCGCTGCTGTTGTTGCCAAAATGATGACGTCCGGCTACGCCAACTTTTTGGATTAAAAAATGCTGTTCAAAAAACCTACAGTTGACATCACAGACACTATGTCCATATATTTTTTTACAGTCTACAGCTGTTTTGTTTGGCCTCTCGTCCATTATTTAATATGGTTTTTAAAGGTGTCATGAACTGGCTTTATTTTATATATATATATATATATATATATATATATATATATATATATATATATATATATATATATATATATATATATATATATATATCCCTGGTTCCACCTGACCAAGTGTCCATGGCGCCTTACATGGCTGACATCGCCGTCGGCGTATGAATGGGTGAATGTGAGGCAAAATGTAAAGCGCTTTGGATAAAAGCGCTATATAAATGCAGTCCATTTACCATTTACATTCAAAAACATCATAAGTAATAGGCTATTTTCTACACTGAGGCTCTCGCCTGAACTCTTGGTTTTGATGGGCGTGCGGCACTGAAGACTTGGAAGTAAACGCCCACGGCTAGGATTGGATAAGATTGGCATATTTAATGAGCTTCAGCTCCCCTATCAGTTCACATGAGGGAGGGATTGTTTTAAAAGCAGCAATCGGAATGATTCTCCGACAGGGCTCGCAGAACGTCAGTGAATGGAGGTCTCCAATTTTTTTTTACAGTGTAAGCGCAAAACGCACACACACACGCTCATCAAATATCAAGTTAAGAGAGTGAACAACGCAGATCAAGAAATGATTTAAGATTCACCGGCCTGCCGATGTGCTTACGTTTTGGTAGCCCGTCTGGAAAACACACAGCCCCAGGATGTTGGGCTTTGCGAGGCCCTTGGCCCATAATATTATATATCCGATCTGATCTGTTCTGATCCTGAATCGCATAATGAAACAACAAATAGGGGATTTTCCAGACTGTGACAGTGTGCTAAGGTATGTTCTGTTAGACACGTACAAATAATCAATCCGATCTGTAAAAATGCAATACTATCGTATATTTTTTAAAAACATGTTTTTCCATTGCACATTGGAGAAACTGCGGTGGAGAAAGTGAGCACATTTAAACTTCTTGGTGTTCACATATCTGAGGACCTCTCCTGGACTCAAAACATCACACACCCGATAAGGAAATCGACAGCGGTTGTATTTCTTGAGAAGGCTGAGGAAATTTGGCATGCCAGGAAAAATCCTCAGCAGCTTCTACAGATGTAGAATCGAGAACATCCTCACCAGCTCTATCATAGTCTGGTTTGGTAATTGCACAGCACGGGACCGCAAGGCTCCGCAACATGTGGTGAGAGCAGCTGAAACATCACAGGAACAGCCTTAACCAAGCTGGAGAGGATCTACCAGGTCAGGGTCAACAGAAAGGCCCGTAACATCATTAAGGACAGAACCCACCCTCAGCATAACCTATTCACACTTTTACCATCAGGAAGACGCTATAGGAGTGTGAAAAGAACAACAAGATTGAAAGACAGCTTCTACCCACAGGCCATCAGACATGTGAATAGCACACACCCACTGCCCCTTCTACTAACACTACAGACTGCCTCTTGTAAGGTGCAATGATCCACTCTTGCACACACACACACACACACACACACACAACATTACTACTGACAATCTACCTTTTGCACTGAACAAACACTGAACAAGACTTTTGCACATTGTTTTTTTTTCAACATTGTTTTTTGCACGTTGTATGTTTCTTCTTTATTTATGCCACTTGTTATTTGTTTAATTGATGTCTAATGTTGCTGGGAGGATTCGCAGAATAAGAATTTCATTGTACGGTGTGACAACTGTTTCCTGTACACATGAAATTAACGTTTGAACTTGAACCACAGTAGAAATGTAAGTGTCCCTAACTGAGCAAGCCAAAAGCCAAATGCGACAGAGGCAAGGAACCAAAACTCCTTCAGGGCCAGAATGGAGAAAAAAAACTTGTCCACTGGCAAAAGTGCCAACGGTGGGCACGTGGTCTAATGAGTCACGTTTTCTTTTGCATCACATGGATGGCCGGGTGCCTGTGCATCACTTACCTGGGGAACACATGGCACCAGGATGCACTATGGGAAGAAGGCACGTTGGTGGAGGCAGCGTGATGCTTTGAGATTGACAATGTTCTGCTGAGAAATCTTGGGTCCTGCCATCCATGTTAATGTTACTTGACATGTATCACCTACCTACGCATTTTTGCAGACCATACACACAGAAAAATAGGGTGTCAAAATTGTACCTTTAGGGGTACAACAGCTTGTCGCTGGGGCAGTACCCTTAAAAGAACCAACGTTGTACCATTTTTACCACAAAAAGTTTCATAGTAGGACCTTAAGGTACGCATTTGTACTCAAAGGTACTAATATGCACCTTTTAGGAGTAAAACAGGTACAAATATGTCCTTATAAGGGTACTGCCCCAGCGACAAGCTAAAGGTACAATTTTGACACCCTATTTTTCTGTGTGTACGAGTTTGAGGTGTTGACTACGCCTCCAAATTCCCCAGATCTCAGTTCATTCACGCATCTGTGGGATGTGCTGAACAAACAAGTCCGATCCATGGAGGCCCCACCTCACAACTTACAGGATTTAAAGGATAGTGTGGCAGGGGAGGCGTGGTTTTGCGGGATCGGCAGAGGGAGAGAGGAGGCGGAGCCGAGCGGGGCGTAAGTGGGTTAAGTGCAAATGACTAACACCTGTCTCTGATTGCAGTAGTTGGCGTGGAGAGACGGCTTATAAGCCACAGCAGAGAGAGACGAGAGAGAGAGAGTTTGGACGCGGACTCGGAGCGCAGCCTGTCTGGAGAGTGATAGCAGTGCAGAGTGTTGAAACCTGTGTGTGAAGTTTAATGAGTTGATGTGCACTCGAGCACGTGTTTTGTTTGAAATTAAAAGAGCAATAAAAGTGACGAGTCCCAGTAACGCCGACCCCGCCTTCTTCCTTACATCCTTGACCCGAACCACACTGGTGCCGAAACCCGGGAGGAAGAAGTGTGCACGCCGCCATGGAAACTCCATCCCGCCACCCACTTGCGGACCTAGTGCAATCGCTCGCAGGCCTCCACCAGGAGACTCATCAAGATCTGCGGGCTGTCAGGGAGGAGCAGCAAAAAAGATTTGAGGCGCTCCTCCAGGCCCAGCATGAGGACCGCGAGCTGTTCCGGAGCTGGATGGACCGGGAGGTTCAGGCCAGTCCCAAACCCACCAGCGACTCAGCCGCCACCATCGCGCTCTCGAAGATGGGACCGATGGACGACCCGGAGGCGTTCATCGACCTCTTCGAGAGGTCCGCCGCCGCTCGGGACTGGCCCAAGGATGACTGGCCAATGCGGCTCCTGCCCCTGCTATCGGGAGAAGCGCAGGTAGCCGCCCACCAACTGCCAGTCAAGAACCTCCTGGTCTACGACGACCTCAAGCGTGCCATCCTGCAGCGGGTCGGCCGGACACCGGAACAGCACCGCCAGCGGTTCCGGACACTGGCGCTCGAAGAGTCCGGCCGGCCCTTCATCTTCGCGCACCAGCTCCGGGACTCGTGCCGCAAGTGGCTGATGGCCGGAGAATGCGACGCCGAGGGGATCATCGATCGCGTGGTGCTGGAGCAGTTCGTCGCGCGGCTTCCGAGGAAGACCGCGCAGTGGGTCCAGTGCCACCGCCCGGCGTCGCTGGACCAGGCCATCCAGTTGGCGGAAGACCAGATGGTGGCGTGCCACGGGGTCGGCGAGCCCTTGCCAGCGGCTTCTCTCTCTCTCTCTTCTCTCTCTCTCTCTCCTCCTAACCCCGCCCCGTCTCTCTCTAAACCTGTCCCCGCTCCCAGGTCCAGAGCTGGAGTGCCGCCCCGGCCGGCGCCGAGGTGGAGAACGGGGCCCGCGGCCGAGACAGCGGCGACTCCCCGGGCCGCCAGGATCCTTATCTCCGTCCCTCTCTCCACGCCAAGGGCTGGACCCACTTCCAGCCACTAGGGCGGCGGGGAGGCCTGGGCCGGCTTGTTGGCGCTGTGGGGACCCGGGACACTTTATTGATCGGTGTCCGATGATGGATGTGGGGACGCTGGTCCGGGTCCCCGACGCGCCACAAGCCGCCCCCGATCAAGCTGGCCTGTACCAGATACCCGTGAGTATCAAGGGGGGTACCTATCAGGCTTTGGTGGATTCGGGGTGTAACCAAACCTCCATCCATCAAAGCCTGATTTCACCTAGGGCATTGGATAACAGCCGCATGGTTAAGGTGAGGTGTGTGCACGGGGAAGTGGTGGACTATCCATTGGTGCCCGTGGATATCCAATTTAGGGGACAAACGCATAGTGTGGAGGTTGCAGTTAACCCGCGCCTCCGGCATCCCATAATTCTGGGGACGAATTGGCCAGCGTTTAATAAATTATTAGGGCACTTATGTGTGGATGCCTCTTGGGGGAAGAACGGAGGTGGGAGGATAGCGGTTGCGCAGGCGGGCGAGGTGGATTCAGGACCGCCGGGGGCAGTTCCAGGGGAACCGAGCGCAATGGGTCCGCCCATCTTCTCAGAGCGCGATGACTTTCCCTTGGAACAGTCCCAGGACGAGACGCTCAAAAATGCCTTTGCTCAGGTCCGCTCCATCGACGGCCACCGCGTCCACCCTGAACAACCGCTCTCCTATCCGTACTTCTCAGTAATAAATAACCGCTTGTATCGGGTGGTCCAAGACACCCAGTCAAAACAAGATACAACGCAATTGTTAATACCAAAAAGCCGCCGGGAAATGCTTTTCCAGACGGCTCATTCCAATCCAATGGCGGGGCATTTAGGTCAAACGGCCACATTAAACCGTCTCATGGCCCGATTCTTTTGGCCGGGCATTCACGAGAATGTACGCCGGTGGTGTGCGTCTTGTCGGGAATGTCAGTTGGTGAACCCACCGGCCACCCCAAAAGCACCGTTGTGCCCTCTCCCATTAATGCAGGCCCCCTTCGAAAGAATTGGTATGGACCTCATCGGGCCATTGGAACGGTCCGCACGGGGATATCGCTTTGCGTTGGTGCTCGTGGACTACGCAACGCGATATCCCGAAGCAGTTCCTCTCCGCACGATTTCGGCGAAAAGTGTGGCGAGCGCTCTGTTTTCATTAATCTCCCGGGTGGGAATCCCGAAAGAGATTCTCACCGATCAAGGCACGGCGTTTATGTCACGGACGATCCGCGAACTATACGAATTATTGGGCATTAAGGCGATCCGTACCAGCGTCTATCACCCACAGACAGATGGTCTGGTGGAACGTTTTAATCGCACGTTAAAAACCATGATTCGTAAGTTCGTTCACGAAGACGCCAAGAAATTCAGTATGTCCTGGACCTAAGAGCAAAACTCCACACTTTGGGGCGGCTATCCATGGAGAATTTGCTCCAGGCTCAGGACAGACAGAAACAGCTCTACAACAGAGGTGCGAAGCTGCGACAATTTTCACAGGGAGATAAAGTGCTTGTATTGCTGCCTACGTCCAGCTCGAAATTACTCGCAAAGTGGCAAGGACCCTTTGTGGTCACGCGGCGAGTCGGAGAACTCAACTATGAGGTGAGCCGGTCGGATAGGGACGGGGCACGTCAAATCTACCACCTCAACCTCTTAAAAAAATGGTCAGAGGCGGAGTCAGTGATGCTAGCGACGGTAGTGGGCGGGGAGGAGGATCTCGGGCCGGAGGCGGTCCAAAAGCCTCATTCTCTCGCTCTGGCCTCGGGGGGGGATCACCTCTCACCCTCGCAGCTCACTGACGTGAAACAGCTACAGGCCGAGTTTGCCGACGTGTTCTCGCCCCTACCGGGGCGGACTGACCTCATCCAACACCACGTTGAGACGGAGCCGGGCGTGGTGGTTCGCAGTCGGCCATATAGACTACCGGAACATAAAAAGAAGGTAGTGCAGGACGAATTAGAGGCGATGCTGGACATGGGGGTAATAGAAGAATCTAACAGTGATTGGGCGAGCCCGATAGTTTTGGTGCCCAAAACGGACGGCTCCGTGCGATTCTGTGTAGATTATCGGAAAGTCAACGCGGTGTCAAAGTTCGATGCGTATCCAATGCCAAGGGTGGACGAATTGCTTGATCGGCTAGGGACCGCTCGTTTTTATTCGACGCTGGACTTAACGAAGGGATATTGGCAGATCCCCTTGTCTCCAATGTCTAAAGAAAAGACCGCTTTTACCACGCCGTTCGGATTGCACCAATTTGTCACGCTTCCGTTCGGGTTGTTCGGGGCCCCCGCAACCTTCCAGCGACTGATGGACAGGATTCTCCGGCCGCACGCTGCATATGCCGCTGCCTATCTAGATGACATTATCATCTACAGTACGGACTGGCAGCGCCATATGCAGCATCTGCGTGCTGTACTGAAGTCGCTGAGGAGGGCGGGGCTAACCGCCAACCCGAAGAAGTGTGCGATTGGGCGGGTAGAAGTAAAGTATCTGGACTTCCACTTGGGTCATGGGCAGGTGCGTCCCCAAATTGATAAGACAGCGGCAGTTGCGACTTCTCCGAGACCCAAGACCAAAAAGGAGGTTAGACAGTTCCTGGGGCTAGCGGGATATTATAGACGGTTTGTGCCTAATTATTCGGACCTCGCTAGCCCGCTGACTGATCTAACTAAAAAAGAGGTACCAGATACGGTTCAGTGGACGGAGCGGTGCCAGCAGGCTTTTACCCAGATAAAGGCTGCTCTGTGTGGTGGTCCGCTCTTACAAGCTCCTAATTTTTCTCTCCCTTTTATTCTGCAGACCGACGCGTCGGACAGGGGGTTGGGCGCCGTCCTGTCCCAGGAGGTGGAGGGTGAGGAACGACCGGTGCTGTACATCAGCCGTAAGCTCTCTAAAGCTAGGAACACACCAAGCCGACGCTGATCAACTAGTGGCGACGAAAGCAAACTGCTGAGTCGGCTCACGTTGGCTCACGTCGGCAGCGTCTTGGGTCCAAAGCGGTCCAAAGTTGCCCTGACACACCAAGCCGACGCTCGACATCAGACGGCCAATAGCGCGTCCGTTCTGCGCCTGCGTTAGAGGAAGTACCTTTCCGTCCCAGCTGGTGGCAGTAGTGTGTTTTCGTTATTCGAAGCGGGAAACCGGAAGAGCTGCCTATAAAGATATCAGCTGTCGTTTTCGTTCCCCACACAGACGGATTCGTGCATTTCAGAACGTTGCAAATGGCATTGCCGTTGTCAGCCCTTGGTCTTTTACTTGTGGAAGAGGAAAGGTAGAAGCGGACGCGAAAAATACGAGGAACGCTCACTAAATGGGTGAAACCATGGATACCCGAAGTCGAAATGTGAAACCATAGATTATAACACTTGTTCACCTATCAATGAACCATAACAATAACCGGGCATAGCTCAAACAATACCCTGCAAATTGGCTCATTCAGATGCATTGTGGAAGTTAATTTGACACAATCTGAACAATGGCCCAAAGGATTATTAAAATAAATATATATGACGAATTCTGTCTGATTTGCAGTAAATTATGTTTGTGACAATGCTTGGTGATAGTTCAATGAATTATGACAATTTGTATATATTTTTTTCATTGGAAACATATGGTGACATTTCTTCAAAATGATATCATGCTGCTTCTTGCACATCACATAACAGCAGTTTGGAAATGAAATCTCCAGTGGCACAGAAATGTTAATGAAAATAATGTAACACTAAACCATACACTGAACTTAACTGACAGTGACCATGCTAACTATTAGTTTACAGATAATGCACTTTGATAACATTGTATTGTGGAAGTAACACATAATGAAAATATGTCTCTATTAATTGAAAATCTATTTATTCTTAAATTAAAACATCAATAAAGATGTGTTTATTTACTCTGCTAGTTAGATGTCAAATAGCAAAATAAAGGTTAGAATTCTGCATCATCTTGTGTTTTGTGATCCTTTTTTACATAAAGAACTGTGAATGCAAGTACCCAAAGTCAAAGTTTTTTTATTTTCCAATGTTCAGTACAATGGGCACAAATAGCTATATAGAGAATAGCTATAAAAGTAGCTATATAGGTAGATTCAGCCAAGGGTGTACTGGGCCGTAGCTCAGCCGTAATGAAGCTGGGCTCCTCACGGGTGCCAATCCAGGTGTCACTGTTGGTACCATCTGAGGGTAAACAGGATTCACTTTCAGACAAAGGTTCCTTAAAGACACAATCAAAATGTGAACAATGTGATACAATAGATTCTTACACTTGTTCACCAATAACCCATAACAATAACAGGGCATAGCTAAAACAATACCCTGCAAATTGGCTAAATGGATCTATTCAGATGCACATTGTGGAAGTTGATTTGTTGAATTACTTGTAAATAGACCCATCTGAACATTCATTGGCCACTTTACCAAAAGCAAAATGTTCATTTGTTCAAATGGAAAGAAAAAATAAATAAAATAATTATATACACACACATATATATATATATATATATATATATATATATATATATATATATATATATATATATATATATGTTATGTCTGAGTTATGTCAATTTCATGGCTATTGTAATGTTCATTTTTGTTCTACTTTTAACTGGATGTATTCTGGATGACAGCATTTTTTTTACAGTCGCTAGAACACATTTCTCAATACATTTAGGTCACTTTTGCAAAACTCTCCACACAGTTAGTACAACCGAAATATATGAGGGCTAAACTGTGGATTTATCATTGCTTTTGGACATTAAGACATGCATTAAGTGTTTTGATATCTTTAGTGCATTTTGAATGTGAAATTAACTGCTGTGCAAAGATGAAAGTTGCACACAACAATCTAACATGCAGTTTTTAAAAAAATATGGACTACTGAAGAAGAAAAAACTATTGCAAAAAAGGAAATCTTACCTGACATGACAACTTTATTTGCGATCTCACGCCACAGTTCTGCTTTCGCCACACAGTTGACATAACGTTAACATTTTTCTGTAATGTCATACAAAGCCGGCCTTTCCTGGATCATGCTGATCAATTCGTCCTCACTTGCCTCGGTCCACACAGCCATATCTTTTAACAATATTCACGTGTATTGGAATGAGGAAAATAAACAAATGAGACAGGCGTTCTGTGTTCCCTCTTGACTCCGTCGTTTACTTGCTTCGTCACTTCCGTTTTTATTTTCTCGTGCTCTGGTTCGCTAGCTGAACAGCCAATCAGAACGATCATATGTCCCGACTGCCCGACATGCGGCGACGCCGATTTAACATGTCGAATCGGCTGAAAAAACAGCCGACGAGGACCAACGCCAGCCGACGATGTGGAACCATGTGGAACACACCGAGGAAACTTAGTTGGCCGACGCACAAAAACTGCCCGACGGCCGATCGTCGGCTTGGTGTGTTCCGGCCTTAAGAGGGAGGCGGTGTACAGCACCATAGAGAAAGAATGTTTAGCCATCAGGTGGGCCGTCCTCACCCTTCGCTACTACCTCCTGGGGCGGGAGTTCACCCTCTGTTCGGACCACGCCCCTCTGCAGTGGCTCCACCGCATGAAGGATACCAACGCGCGGATCACCCGGTGGTATCTAGCTTTACAGCCATTTAAATTCAAGGTGGTCCACAGGCCGGGTGCTCAGATGGCTGTGGCTGACTTCCTCTCCCGGAGGGGGGGGGGGGGGAGGCTGCAGGCCGGATGGCTCCCCGGCCTGAGTCGGGCGGTGGGGGTATGTGGCAGGGGAGGCGTGGTTTTGCGGGATCGGCAGAGGGAGAGAGGAGGCGGAGCCGAGCGGGGCGTAAGTGGGTTAAGTGCAAATGACTAACACCTGTCTCTGATTGCAGTAGTTGGCGTGGAGAGACGGCTTATAAGCCACAGCAGAGAGAGACGAGAGAGAGAGAGTTTGGACTGGGACTCGGAGCGCAGCCTGTCTGGAGAGTGATAGCAGTGCAGAGTGTTGAAACCTGTGTGTGAAGTTTAATGAGTTGATGTGCCCTCGAGCACGTGTTTTGTTTGAAATTAAAAGAGCAATAAAAGTGACGAGTCCCAGTAACGCCGACCCCGCCTTCTTCCTTACATCCTTGACCCGAACCACAGATAGTTCACCCAAAAATGAACTTTCAGTCATTAATTACTCACCTACATGTCGTTCCAAACCCGCAAGACCTTCGTCCATCTTCGGAATAACAATTAAGATATTTTTGATAAAATCCAAGAGCTCCCAGGCTCCTCCAGGACAGCAATTTAATTAACACTTTCAATGTACAGAAAGGTAGTAAAACATAGATAAAATAGTCCATGTGATTCAAACTAGGGGTTGAATGACTTCCAATTTTTTAAAGTTGACATTTATGTGATGAAAGGCGAGTCAACATCGACTAGTCGCTGATGACGTCATTAATGAACAAATAAGCCTGAACCTTGAGCTGAGACGCAAACAGCGATTTTATTGTGCACAGGACAGCTATGGCATATGACACAGCACTGCCCATAAGGTTATTGCTCCAACATAGCAGCTTTTGTATCAGTTATTTTGTCTAATGGTCGTTATATTTCTGCTCGTTCTGAATATGATACAGATCAATGTAGCACAATGAAGATTACATGTATATGAATAAATTAGTAAGTAATTGTGTGTGAATTAATTCTACCTGCCAGCGTCTCTCTACTAACAGTGAAGCTGTGAGTTTTAGTTATCAAGAAATATATGCTAGAACTTTTCAGTTTCTAAGCTATTTTATTGATAAATCACAGAACAGTGCTGATAATACATTTCTGGCTACTGAATGGTTTGTGTGAGGAGTGCGATCTCAGCGTGATCGGCTAGGTGTGTGCGTTGCAATGCAGCACGCATTAATTTAGCATGATGATTAACTTACGTGTTCAATAAGCGTGCAGTCTCCCAATCAGTTTTAAGCATCCAGATGGTATAATTAAACGTGTCTTGTGGAGAGCTCTCGGAATATGCCTTTAGTTGTCATTTTTAACTGTGGAAAACAGAGCCTGCGGGTCAGTAAATTACTTTTAAATTTTAAATTTTTTACTTTTTAAATTACCTGTTGCACCCTCTATAGGCCAGTGACTAGTCGACGTCAAGCTTAAAGCGTCATGGCAGGGCATTAAAGTCGACTAGTCGATTAGAGATGTCTTTATTACCTTTCTTGGCCTTGACAGTGTGAATACAATCGCTGTCTATGGAGGGGTCAGACAGCGACAGATTTCAACAAAAATATATTTTATTTGTGTTTCAGAATGAATGTCTCACTGGTTTGGAACGACATTAGGATGAGTAATTAATTAATGACAGGTGAATAATTTTTGGCTGAACTATCCCTTTAAAGTGCATCTTACGTCTTGGTGCCAGATACCACAGCACACTTTCAGGGGTCTAATGGAGTCCATGCCATGCAGTCCATGTCAGCAAAAGAGGGATCAACACAATATTAGGAAGGTGGTCATAATGTTATGCATGATCAGTATATATATATATATATATATATATATATATATATATATATATATATATATATATATATATATATATATATATGTAGCCCGGAATGTGAATTACTAATAACACCGGACACAGGATGAATAATATAAACGGGGTTCTTTTATTCCAGACTGCACTTGTAGTAGTGCAGCGTTAATTATGCAAATATGGGGAAGAGTAGAGTAGAACAGCTTCAAGCAAGTGAACAGTTGTTGAAATCAATAAAGTTTGTTTCTCAACCCGCAAGTTTGTTTCTTTAGTGCTCAGTCATCATAAAATATTAATCACAAAATTTGCCAACATAGACAACGGTAGCAGCCACATTCTGGAAAACAAATGCAAACATTATTACAGCGTTTTCCTGTATGGAAACCAAACAAGGCTGCATAAGTTACATGAAAAATGCATTCAAATGAAATAAGAGGTTACTTTTGATTATTACTGACACCTTTCAAAAGTCGTTACACAATTTAGCATTCAATCAACCCAACATCAGTAAATAAACACTCTTACAACTCCAAAAACAGATTTAAGAATTCAAACTTACTGTTTATCACCACTCTAGCTCATGTAAACATTAATGAGGCATCTGATGAGCTTGATTTTCCTCTGCACACAGTAAAAGCAAACATTTTACACTTTGCATTAACATTTTGAATATGACATTATAACACCACATTCATTCTGCTCTTCTCAATGTAACACATGTGCATGTCGATTGATAACAGTTACACATTTTAGAAACAATAACATTAAACAACACTCACTGATGTTCAAGGCTCACACCGGAAACACACCCAGAGGGCCTACGGAGCACTTTTTCTCCCCTCTTGAATAAACAAAGTGATTCTGAGTAACACGGTATCATGTGGAAATACACACAAATATAAACAGATTCAATATTATAATAAATTGTTTATATCTCTACACTTACGCTTCTTTGAAAGACAATGTTGTTTTTATACGACAACACGATGCGTCCCAACAGAAATCGGTGTCAACCGGACAAGTACACGGCCATTTAAGACAACAAAACACTGAGAAACTGTGTTTAACTCAGAAAGTATATATTTCTCAATATTTTCCGTTTAGTGAGCATTATTAGCGCTAATTCCTGACCGCATGCTCACCATCCAAAACCGCATTGAAATAACACTGCTCTCATACCACTCTCGCGGCACTTCCAGATGGCCAATGTCACGTTTTCTTAAAGGGCCAGCACAAGATTAATTCAACGTAAGAGAAAAGGCATTAAAACATGTTATACGTGTTATTTACTAGAAGCAGGACTCAATAACCAGTTTTGTGATTAAACTTTTCACTTGGTTACACTCTCCCCTGCTGTTAGTCAACGTCCTCGGTGACTACTAACGCTAATCATCTTTTCCTCCTTGAAGTTTCCCAGTGGTATAAAGAACCATTCCAGCCAGCACTTGGGAAAGCACATCAGGACTGAAAGATACTGCATTGCACACAGATTTTGGTAATCGGTCTGGATTACTATGCACTCCTGCATTTGTTCTCTGTGTTCGGCGCACCACAGGACATGGTACTTCTGATTTAACATGTCCTTTTCTCTCTTTTCTAGGAGCAGGCACGGGTTTAACAACAGGATCCTCAACAGGTAAGTGAACACATTCAGTTTCTGGCTCAACAGGTCCTGGCATCACTCCCAGCGTATCCATAGATATCTCCTGACTCTCTGATCCTGAGAAACCATGATTCCCATCAGGTCCTTCTGTCTGAACATCAACATAGTCTTTAACCCCATCAACTGGCCGTTCTGTACGCTCAGATGTTGGAACCATTGCCACTCTCTCCCCAGGACACAGAACTTCCTCCACCAGAACACACTCTGCCTCCAGCGAGGGCACGTCGGACTCAGAAACTGAGGTAGGTTCCACCTCCACAGGGAGTTTCCGACACCTTGGCATGGGTATAGGGGCTGGATTATTGCAGGGTCTGAGGTTGGATCTGTGCACTCTCTTAACTGTACCTCCTTCCACAGGCTCCACGGTGTATGTGGTCCCCTGAACCTCCGACACTCTGTACACGGTGGAAGACCATGCATCCTGAATCTTTTTTCTTCCTAGTGGTCGGTTTCGCAGGTACACGTGCTGTCCAATTTCTACTGCTGGACAGTATACTTGCTCCTCATGCTGTTTTGCTCGTTCCACAGCCTTCCTTTCAGCATATGCCTTAGCTCGAAAATGAGCATCTCTTAAACGCTCCTGGTGTACTTTTAACCAGTCAAGTTTATCATCTGTTTCAGGTTCCTGTCCCAACAGAGCGTCAACTGGCAGATGCGGCTGAACTCCGAACAACAGATAGTACGGTGAGTAACCTGTAGATGAGTGTGGAGTAACATTATAGGCATAGACGAGCTCTGATAAATGTTCCGGCCACCTGCGCTTCTTTTCAGGAGGGAGAGACTTCAAGAGGTCATGAATTGTTCTGTTGAACCTCTCACATTGAGGGTTTCCCTGGGGGTGGTGTGGTGTTGTACGGGTCTTCTTGACTCCATACAATTTGCAGAGCTCTGCAATCACAGCACTTTCAAAGTTCCTGCCCTGATCAGAGTGCAAGCGTTGGGGCACTCCATACTTCAGGAACCATTCTCTGAGAAGGACCTTAGCCGTTGTCTCCGCCTTCTGATCACGGGTGGGAAATGCTTGACTGAACTTCGTAAACACGTCAGTTACTACTAGAACATTTTCTCGTCCATCTGTGGCTGGCTCAAGGGTCGAAAAGTCAACTGCTACAACCTCCAATGGTCGGGAAGCCAAGAATGAAGCCCAAGGGGCCTTAATCTTCGGTTGAGGCATCTTTGCTAACACACAACGCTGACATCGCTTCACCCACTGCTCCACATCCTCGTACATTCCACCCCAGAAACATCTCTGTCTCAACAGGCACATGGTCCTCTCTATCCCTTGATGACCCATCTGATCATGGACATTCTTCAAGACCTTCTCTGTCAAACAGGTAGGTAACAACAACTGGTGGCATTTTCCGATGTGGACGTCGTCAATCACACGGTACAACAGACCATCTTTTTCTTGAATCTTTTGCCATTGCTTCAGCAGGGAACGCACAGATCTGGACAAGCCCAACCTCTCTTGCTTGGTAGGTTTCCTTTTCCAGCTCCAGAACTTCTTGAACACCTTGAGTGTTGGATCAGACTCCTGAAACTGACAAAGTTCTGCCTTTGAATATCCCGGCAAAGTGGGAGTATTCTCACACACAGCATCATCATCTTCTTCTGCTAAAGATGCCTGTAACTGTCTGACTGTGCTGCACTCAACTCCTGCTGTTAACAGGTCTGGTTCAAGAGCTGTTCCCGTCTTGAGCGAGTTACAGATCGCCACACATCCATCATACTCTGCGTCTTCATTTTCTGAATCTGGTTCATCAGAACCGGATCTCCTCGAGAGAGCATCTGCAGCAGTGTTGCATCGTCCTGGGCGATACTTGACTTCAAAATCAAACACAGCGAGTTGAGCAGCCCAACGTTGTTCAATTGCTCCTAACTTGGCAGTCGTGAGGTGGCAGAGTGGATTATTGTCCGTTATGATGGTGAATCTGGACCCCAGCAGGTAACTTCGGAACTTTTCAGTGACCGCCCACTTCAGCGCCAACAGCTCCAGCTTCATGCTGCTGTAATTTTTATCGCTTTTCTCAGCCCCCCTCAACCTCCTACTGGCATACGCGATTACAGTCTTCCTACCCTTCTGATGCTGATACAAGACTGCTCCTAGCCCAAGGTTGCTCGCATCAGTCTCAACCACAAAGGGAAGCGTGAAATCAGCATACCCCAACGTTGGTGCACTTGTCAGCTTGTCTTTGAGGCTCTCAAACGCTGTTTGACAATGGAAAGTCCAAGAACTCTTATATAGCTGAGCTGCCTTGACTTGACTTGTCTCTCTCATGCACACATTAACTACATCATGCAACGGTCCAGCTATCTGGGAGAACCCTTCGATGAATCTTCTATAATAACTACAAAACCCCAAGAACGATCGAAGCTCCTTGAGTGTACTGGGGACTGGCCACTCCCGGATTGCACTTACTTTATCCGAGTCCGTACTCACACCGTCGGATGACACTTGATGGCCCAGAAATCTTACTTCCGGCTGCAGGAAATGACACTTCTCTGTTTTGATCTTTAATCCAGTGTCCCTCAATCTCTTAAACACGGTCTCAAGTCGTACCAAGTGCTCGTGAAAGGTGGATGAGTACACCAACAAGTCATCTAAGTAGATGAGCACAATCTGGAACACAAAGTCACTCATGATTGCCTGCATGAGCCGTTGGAAAGTGGCGGGTGCGTTACATAACCCGAAGGGCATCCGTCGGTATTCGTAGAGACCAAACGGTGTAGTGAAAGCCGTCTTGTGTCTGTCCCTTTCATGGACTGCAACTTGATGGTAACCGCTGGCAAGGTCTATCGTCGAGAAAACCTGCGCTCCGCCCAGAGCATCCAAACTCTCATCGATGCGTGGCAATGGAAAAGCGTCACGTCTGGTCTTGGAGTTCAACCTCCTATAATCCACGCACAACCTTAAGCTTCCATCAGTCTTCCGTACTAGAACGATGGGTGAAGCATAGGAACTCGCACTGTCCTGGATAACACCCTTCCGGAGCAAACCCGAGATATGCTCTTTAACCTCTTCGAACTGAGTTGGCGGTATCCGGCGATACGGCTGAACCACAGGAGTGTCATCTGTCAAATGGATCTCATGTTTCACTCGGTCTGTGTATCCCAGATCTTCATCACGGACCGCAAACACATCTGCATACTTTAAAAGCAATATACCGAGCCTGGCTTGCTGTTCTGGAGTACCTCCTATATGCAGCTTACTCAGCAGGTTACTTAGGTCAGTTTCAGACTCCGGTTTATCCTTCTGGTCAACTCTCACTTCTTCATGGTGGGCAGAAATACGCTGGAATCTCACCTCGCAAGCTTCACTCTCAACGCACTGACAGTGGGTAAGTATCCCAAGACGAACTTTGGGAGCCAGCCACACATCTTCCTGAGAGAAGTTGACCACTTGGACTGGAAATACTCGACTTCTGGCTGACACTAAAGTGGGCATAGGGATCAATCCGCCTGGTAATGGGGTGCTTCCTGGTTCCAGCAACAGCCACGCATGGGTGTCAGTAGCTCTCTCATTCACTCTGGCATAGACAGTGGCTACAGAGGACGCTGGTATATGGGTTTTTCCCTTACCACTAACTCTGGCTGCTGACATTTTCCTCACCAGTTTCACTTCCTGTACCCGATTGAATGCTTCCCTCCACACAGGGTCCAGTTTTCCTCCTAAGGCAGTGTCAAACTCAGTCATTGCAAACTCTCGGCATCTCTGGGTGATATTCATGCCTATGATACCAGGGGGAGTAGGATCTTGATCTGCAGAATCACTGTCTCGGACTATCAGGAACCCACACTCAGGTATTGTCAATCCCATTACTTGGATGTCCAGTTCAACATAACCCAGATACGGCAGGGGTAACTTGTTTGCTGCAGTAATTCTTAGCCACTTAGAAGTGCAGTGAAGGTCCTCGTCTTCTCCGTGGAGATGCTCTCTGAAGAAACTTTCTGTTAGGGTACTCACATTACTTCCTGTGTCGAGCAGACATCTAACCAGAATACCACCAATGTGAACATCAACTTCAGGGCACTTGCCAACTGCACGTTCTAAAAACCGTTCTTTTGTCAATGTGCTATGTCTCGAGCCTTCTGGTTTTCCTCGCATTGCCCGGCTCACAGCAACGGAGGGACCCCATTTCCCTGTACCTCAGAACTTGTGGTGGTCGTCGACTGGGCTTTGAAGCTACGTGGTACGGGACAGTGTCTTGCTACATGTCCAACCCCTTCACATCTTAAACAGATTGGTTGACCATCTTCTGTGTACTTGGGCTTGACTTTGGGCTTTACATTCTGGTTACCATTTGAACCGGCCTTTTGTACAGTGAGTTCACGAACAGCATTAGTGAGCTCTCCAAGGGCCTTACCCTGCTGGGTGATGATCTTAACTACCTCCTGCAAGGCGACCACCATGTCACTTTGTGGGGAACTAACTGGATCTGAATGGTGTGACACATCTCCAGAACATGTACTCACGATGTTCCGACTCCTGGCCACATTAGCACCACGGGGTCTGTCCTCCACAACCCACATCAGTGCCTCTTCACGGACATCAAACAGGGAAGACTGAGGCTTTTCTCGGACTAGCTTGCGCAGCTCTCTACGCAGTGCCGCATCTCTTATGCCTTCGATGAACTGGTCTCTCAAAGCAAGCTGGGGATCAGACACAGCATTACGGGACTGTTGGAGAGCAGAATTAAGAAGCTGAGAGAGCATGGGAAAAGTCACGGAAGTCTTCTCCGTCTAACTGTCTACGTGCATAAAAAGCATGCAACAACTGTGGTGTAGTTCGTTTCTCCCTAAAGGCCCCCCTCAAATATGAAAACAGTTCTTGAGGCTGTCTTGTCTCACCACCCATACATAGCTTGACCTCATCTAAGGCTGAACCTCTTAAATGGGACAGTATAAAGTCCACTTGGTCATCAGTGTTCAAACCCCTTACCCGAATTACACGTTCAACCTCATCAATGAACTCATCGACAGACTGACCATCTTTAACAGGGTCACCACTAAATGGCACAATTTGACGTTCCCTTGGAATGTAAACATAGGACCTAGTGCCCACATTACTCATATTAGCAAGGGTTGACATTACTTGGTCGTGTCTTCGACCTAGCTCCAGAATTTGAGACTGCAGCTCGGCCACTCCATTACCATCATCACCATGTCCAACAGCCCCAGCATTGTCCACATCACGGATGGTTCCAGGCTGCGCAGCTGACACATCGTCGTCTTGGTCCATGTTCTTGTAATGTCTCTATTTCGAATAGTATGCAAAACAATCACAGTCACTACAGTTTAACCTGAAGGATGGTTTTGTGCGGTCTCCTTTGTCCTCGACCACAGCGCTGAAGTGAGCACCTCCCTGCGTTCCTGAAGCTGGCTCTTTGCTTCCCACAGGCTCTCCAGGTACGTCACTCCTTGTCGTCGACCTCCTCTGCACCGGCACTCGACCTCTCTTCACTACTACCGTTGTCTATGCTCTCTCTACTCTACCCAATTTAGCAATGGGACCCCACTCCTGGTACCAAAAATCTCTGTAGCCCGGAATGTGAATTACTAATAACACCGGACACAGGATGAATAATATAAACGGGGTTCTTTTATTCCAGACTGCACTTGTAGTAGTGCAGCGTTAATTATGCAAATATGGGGAAGAGTAGAGTAGAACAGCTTCAAGCAAGTGAACAGTTGTTGAAATCAATAAAGTTTGTTTCTCAACCCGCAAGTTTGTTTCTTTAGTGCTCAGTCATCATAAAATATTAATCACAAAATTTGCCAACATAGACAACGGTAGCAGCCACATTCTGGAAAACAAATGCAAACATTATTACAGCGTTTTCCTGTATGGAAACCAAACAAGGCTGCATAAGTTACATGAAAAATGCATTCAAATGAAATAAGAGGTTACTTTTGATTATTACTGACACCTTTCAAAAGTCGTTACACAATTTAGCATTCAATCAACCCAACATCAGTAAATAAACACTCTTACAACTCCAAAAACAGATTTAAGAATTCAAACTTACTGTTTATCACCACTCTAGCTCATGTAAACATTAATGAGGCATCTGATGAGCTTGATTTTCCTCTGCACACAGTAAAAGCAAACATTTTACACTTTGCATTAACATTTTGAATATGACATTATAACACCACATTCATTCTGCTCTTCTCAATGTAACACATGTGCATGTCGATTGATAACAGTTACACATTTTAGAAACAATAACATTAAACAACACTCACTGATGTTCAAGGCTCACACCGGAAACACACCCAGAGGGCCTACGGAGCACTTTTTCTCCCCTCTTGAATAAACAAAGTGATTCTGAGTAACACGGTATCATGTGGAAATACACACAAATATAAACAGATTCAATATTATAATAAATTGTTTATATCTCTACACTTACGCTTCTTTGAAAGACAATGTTGTTTTTATACGACAACACGATGCGTCCCAACAGAAATCGGTGTCAACCGGACAAGTACACGGCCATTTAAGACAACAAAACACTGAGAAACTGTGTTTAACTCAGAAAGTATATATTTCTCAATATTTTCCGTTTAGTGAGCATTATTAGCGCTAATTCCTGACCGCATGCTCACCATCCAAAACCGCATTGAAATAACACTGCTCTCATACCACTCTCGCGGCACTTCCAGATGGCCAATGTCACGTTTTCTTAAAGGGCCAGCACAAGATTAATTCAACGTAAGAGAAAAGGCATTAAAACATGTTATACCTGTTATTTACTAGAAGCAGGACTCAATAACCAGTTTTGTGATTAAACTTTTCACTTGGTTACATATATATATATATATATATATATATATATATATATATATATATATATATATTAGGGGTGTAACGATACGCGTATTCGTATTGAACCGTTCGGTACGAGGCTTTCGGTTCGGTACGCGGTACGCATTGTTTACCGAACGGTTCTTTGACTAATTAATTAGATTTGGAAAATAAAAAAGTGTGTGAAATATAATAATATGCGTTCAACAAGGTAGCCCAATAACCAAAACGACATAACAGCCAATGCCCCTGACACCGCCAAAGTGAAAGGAAGAAAAAAAAAACACCAAATTTGTTTTAGGCTGCTCAGTCAGGTGCTCGCTTACTCAGTAGGCTACGCGCTGAATGCTCGTGGCAAAATGGCTATTGCGTTTAACAAACCAGAAATAGAAGATCCTCCAATAACCAACAGGTCTGGTGTTTGGGTGAACTTTGGATTCTTTGTAAGCTATGATGGTGTTGGCAAGAGTGATGGATTAAAAAAAACAACGGTATGTCGCATTTGCTGATGGTACAGCAGCGAATAATTCATGTCATGTCAATCAACTAATTTAAGCCGACAACAAGACGATAAAAAGGAGAAACAGCCACAAACTATCCCCGCAGCATTTAGACAGACATTTCCAACTTATTCAAATGGCAAAAGACATCACCGCGACGAGTGGTCCATTTATAGCCGCGGATATGAGACCTAACGCCCGTTTCACACATACTCCGTCTGCAGTACGTGTGCGGTGCGTATTTTTTTCCGTACCCATGTTAACGGATGACAGCTTTCAAACTGCACGCGGGTGCTGTCCGTCAGTCCGTTCCAGGAGCGTTGCGTCTGCAGCAGTGCACGGATCGTTTTCGTACAGAGTCTATTTTTTGCTGCGCTGCGTTGCTGCATTAAAGCGACAGAAGACTTTTCGCATTAAAATTAACATGTACTGATGCGAAAATCTAGTAATTTCACCACAGATGCATATAATTTAAAATATACTCTTGTTTCAAAGTCAACATGGCTTTTTTTTCTCAAGTAAAGCAACAAAACGACACCATACCTGGCATTTAGGTTAAAAAAAGTGCCATAATGGATAGCACTCGTACTTTCTTGGAGGTGAAAAGCAAAGTTCTTTTTGACCTGCAGGATTTCTTTTAAAAGGGTGTAAAAAACGAAAGAAAAGACGAGACTCGGCTGTTTTTGAATATACTATTGTAAGTTTCTAATTTAAAATGTTTGTGATTTAAGGCTATAAACTATGTTTAAATGTTTTGCCACTTGTGTGAGCTAAATCTAAAGTATATAAATATGAATAAATGAACTTAATAACATGTTGTTTAAATGTAGTAGGCTACGTAACCTGACTTCTATTAAAGAGTAAACAAAGAGAATTGGAATTCTGACGAGGCATGTTCAGTAAAAACTTTTGGATTTTAAATAAAAAAATAATGAATCAATGCTGTGTTTGTGGTATGCAACAGGATCAGTTGCGGACTGCAAACGCAGCATATGTGAAAGCACTACAGCGTGTGGGGCTCCTGCAACGCACACGCAACGCAACACGCACGGCACAAAAATAATAATAAAAAAGGTAATTTATCTGCCAATTTTTTTCTTTTTGCTGTATCTAAAACATACCGAACCGTACCGAACCGAACCGTGACACCAGTGTATCGTATCGAACCGAACCGTGAATTTTGTGAACCGTTACACCCCTAATATATATATATATATATATATATATATATATATATATATATATATATATATATATATATATATATATATATATATATACAGTCACAGTTACAGTTATTGGTAGACTGGTAGAGTTTGGGTTATAATAAGTTGACATGTACTTGCAAAGTTGCTTACAGACAGTAGAATGTCTGTTGGAGGACCAACACAATAAAGAGTGAGCAGATATTAATCACTCTAATAAATACTATAATGAGATTTTGTTGACATGTTTTGCAGTTACTTCTAGTCAACAGAATGTTCAAAAGGGACCATCCAAAATAGTGTTAACATAGAACTTGATTCAACACAATATTTAAATGATTCATATTTGTATACTCGTCATCTGTAAAAACATGTGCTTTCATGTGAGGCCCTTTTAAGGTTTGTCTTCTGGTTACATGCATCTTTGAAACATCTTATTTCCTGTTTAGTTTTTTCTTCCCTGTCAAACCACATGCATTAGCAATAAAACAACAGATTAATCACATCGGTTTGAGAGAGGCCAATTTACTAAGCAGTAGTATTTTAAATAGCTTTAAGAGTTTTTTTTTTTGTTTTTTTTGAGCAATGGAAAGATGGTTAGGTTAGACATTTTTTAGACATTTTGATGTGGCCAGGAGTGTGAAAGCAGAAAAGTTAAGGTAAAGTGCGCATGTGCCTCAGTTGACTGAAGCAGAGGCCGATGGACACATGGTAAAGACAGTCTATAGTGATCTACCTTTATTCATTATCATGTCTGAGAGTGTGCTCATTCGGTCACTTTCTCAGAGGAATTCAAAGCCGGAGGACAATTTTAGAAGACGACTGATCATGAGATATTACTTTATTCTTTTGCTTTCCTCGATAATATGTAAATATACCTTACATTTCTTTTTAAACATTAAAAAGTCACCTATTTATTAACACTTTCAACTATAATGGTTACTATTGTGTGCTTCATTTTGCAGGCTGTTCCTCTGATGTGTCCTATAATGTGGATGTTGCTCAGGAAGATGTTAAAGTAGTTCGAGCTGGAGAGGATGTGAATCTTACTTGCACCTTTTCAAATCTTCTGCAATCAACAACAGCATGGTTTAAACAGACGGATGACGGGAAATCTTTACAGATTGTGTCTTTATATTTAAATCAACAACCCAGTTGGAATAAGGACTTTGAGAAAATCAATCGTTTTAATGTTATCAAAGGAGAAGATTATTTTAATCTGACCATTTTACAGACAAAGCCTTTAGACTCGGCCACATATTACTGTGTAGTTTCTTCATATTACAGCATTGGAATGGGTGCGGGCACTAGATTAATTTTTAAAGGTAAGTTTCACTGCTTATTATTTTACCTTTGTTTGATTTGTGCCATCTGATTTTTTTTGCCCTTACTATTTCTGTTCTTTTTGTCACTTGTCAAGCTGGACACACAACTCTTCATCAGTCTCTGACAGACGCGCTTCATCCAGGGGATTCAGTGGATTTGCAGTGCAGCATCTTCAGTGAGAGTTGTGCTGGAGAACACAGCGTCTACTGGTTCAGACAAAGCTTGGGAGACTCTCAAGGAGTCCTTTACACCAAAGGAGAGAGAAACGGTCAGTGTAAGAACAGCAGTGAGTCTCAAACGCAGAGCTGCGTCTACAATCTCCTCAAGAGCAACATCAGTCACTCTGATGCTGGGATTTACTACTGCGCTGTGGCCGCGTGTGGACAGATACTGTTTGGAAAAGGAACTGAAATACAATTCAAAGGTAAGGAGAAAAGTTTAAAATCTTTGGCTTGATCTTTGCTCTCTGGAAAAGCATTTGATAAAGTGCATGATACTGAACTGATCTAATGAATATATAAAAGGTTATCTAAGCAATTACATTTGTGTAATTTTATTAATTTAGATGTGAATCAGACTCTTCTTGCTCTTGGAATTTCAAACATCATATTTTTGGCTCTTGTTGTTTTTATGGGAATAAAACTATGGAGGGGTCTGAATAAAGGTAAGACTTTCTGAACAAGATTAATTTATTATGGTAATGGAAATACTTACTAAAATTTAAAAACAAAACGGCCATTTATAATTACAACAATTTCTTAATTTCCCAAAGTGCCCGCACCTCAAGAGAATCAAGTAAGTACACAATTATCTTTTGCTGTATATTATGCCACATCATGTGTATTTTTCCTCTCGTAATTGGAGTTTCTTTTCTCTCTTGATATCAGAATGAAGACAGCATGAATTATGCATCCATTAGTTTTGGTCAGAAACCTCTGAACACTAGAAGGACCAAATCAAAGATCATTGAGGATCAGTCTCTGTACGCTCAGGTCAGATCACAGCCGTGACATCCAGAGGTTTAGATGAGTGTTTAACTGCTTTAATGTTTTCATCATCATCTTAGAACTACATATTTGAGGTCAATATAATTTGGTTAAATAATTTTGGTCATTAATACTCTTTATTAATGTTTATTAATTTTATTCGTGTTTTTTTTTTTTTTGTCTGTTTTTTTAATTGTTTTTTCCCTTGAACTGTTCTTTAAAAATTAAACTGAACTTGAATCGATAATGTCTAAGAACCATGTCCTTTATTTCATATAAGTGTTAAAATGAAGTGTTCGAAAAGTGTAACCTCAAATAACAGTATATAACAATGTTATCAAAATATGGATTGCATGATAGCTCTCTGTGGCCATATTTGAATGTATTTATGTTAAAGTGTTTTACCTTAGTACTGTGTATTGTTAGATAGCTCGGGCTCTATGAATTTGTTAGGTACCCTCTAAAATTAGGGCACAATGTGTATAATTTTAACATAATTGTCCGTATATAATTTTTACAGGTGTTTTCTCTGTATTTTGCACTTCATTGAGTTGTGTTTTAGGAAATGTCTGTAAAATGACTGGATGATGTCCAGCTAATGAGCTGCCAGTACTTTTTCTGTTATTTTAAAGATGTATTTTTTACAGTACATTGTACGGATAAGCATAATTATAAAAGAAGTGTGTTTGTGTGCTCATTTATATTTTTGTGATTTAATAACTTTTTGGGCAACTTTGGAACATTGTGTTATGAAATATTCCATTTTACAGTTTCCTTATGAATCACGTGTGTGTATAGACTATGCTTCATTTGCATCTACTAAATGAATAGCCCGTTTATGTGTTGCTTTCAACTCAAATAATGGATCCTGGTGCATGTATAAGGTATAGTTCCCTGGCAAAATATTTGGTTGCATCAGTATTTCGTTAGAAAGTCTTTAACAAGAATTCTTTAAAGAGGAACTTGCTGAATGCTGAATTTAACACATACCCTGCGTCCCAATTTGCATACTATCCATCCTAAAAAGTATTCGAAAATAGAATTAGTATGTCCCAAATCGTAGTATGTTGAAAGAGTATTCCAAAGATTCCCGGATGGTTTACTATTTCCGGTCCGAATTCACAGTATGGATCGATGGGCACTCTAACGGCTGATATTGCCCACAACCCATACGCGGATGAAAAGCGTTAATAAACTACAAACATGACGGATGTGCGAGTTCGACGGTTAAGTAGTTTAGATAAAGGGGTTTGAGTGACCAACCGTCAATATTTAACCTGACAAAAATATATTTATTCAGTGTTGTCCACATTATATTTCACCTGCAGCTGCATTGGGAACTTTTTTAATGACACGTTTGGCCATTAACTTTTAAATGCATCATTATATTCAAACTGCAAACACATGAGGAGAGTCTCTGACCCACAAAGACCCACCCATGGCAGATCAACGAGCGGCTACATTTCTCTCCGATATGGTAGGAGATTAAACTGAATGTGAAGGATTTGAACTGTGACGAATCTGACGATGATTGACAGGGCAGATAAACGGTGACGGGATGCACGTAACTAAGCGACAGAGTCCGTTAAAGATGGCGAAGTAGTATGTCCCAAAACTTGAATACTTTTCTGCTACACTCAAAAGTATATACTTTTTCTTCACAAAAAGAGTACATACTTTTAGGACGTAGTATAAGTAGGCGAATTGGGACGCAGCAATAGTCTCTACTGCCAACTTGTGGTTGTACATCACTGGTATGAAACCAGGGCTGAGTTTAAGTCAAACGTGTATGCCCGTCCCTCACTAACTTCCCTTCGTCTTGTTAGGCTCGTTTGAGATGTCCCTTGCATTAAATTTAAGTGAGAGCATGAGGCTTCAGTGAGGGGATCGAAAAATGTGCAGTTAGGAACACTTCTCTCTTCTCTTCTCGTATCAGATCAGACACCTACAAGATCAAAGGCAGATATCGCAGGATTCACACTCATGTGCTGTGTTGCCAGCAGTCATAGTTCAAGCTGGGATACCAGCTAAAAGACCAGCTAGCTAAAACCAGCTAAACACCAGCTTGGCCAGTCTGGGAGACCAGCTTAAATCAACTAAGAAACAGCCTAGACTGGTTTCAGCTTTTTTTTTTCCAGTGGGGATCAGACACCTATTAGATCAAAGGCAAATATGGTATTCACACTCATGTGCTGTGTTGCTAATAAACTGGATGCCATTTAAAGTCCTCCTGTGGTGAAAATCAAGTTTTTATTGTTGTTTAAATGTCTATGTGTTGTTTTTTTAATATGCTTTAAGACAAACCATGTGCAGATTCATAAGTCAACACCATTGCCATGAGTATTTTCTCTTTCAAACGGCAATGATCTAAAGTCTCAAAAATGTGATTTGAAATCACTGTTTTTTTATGTCACAATCTATGTTGTAACCAATCACGGTAAATGTGCCGATGGGCTTTAGCCTATCATTTTTAACTATGGCCGCTCTGAAGCAGTGGAGTCTCAAGAGAAGCCAGGGGGTTATGCCCGTATATTTTAACAGCAGCAACACATTATTAGCTGTTTGAAAACACAGTCAAGCAAAAGACTAATCATATGAATTACCGTTATGTGTCCGAAGTTGTAAAGAGTGATATTGTGAAGTGTTTACCTCAGAAAGATGGCAGAGAGCTAGTTTCAGCCTCAGACGTCATGACCACGGACCGTTTGCTGAACTTCTGTTGCATATGGTACCCTTATCTGGAAACACTTCAGAAGTTTCATAGTCGTCATCTGATTGGTTGAATTCTACAGGATGTCCACGAGACGTGTGTTGCATTCTTTAACTGTCAACAAATGCCCTGATGCTGAACTAAGGCGTCGCACATCAACACACCACCTACACTCCCCCAGCCTCAGACGTCTGCCCCAGCCCCAGCCTCAAATGCGATGGTGGAAAGGAACCAAAACTACTTCAGGGCCAGAAATGAGAAAAAAACTTGTCCAAAAGTGCCAACAGTGGGCCCGTGGTCTGATTAATCATGTTTTCTTTTGCATCACGTGGATGACCGGGTGTGTGTGCATCACTTACCTGGGGAACACATGGCACCAGGATGTACTATGGGAAAAAGACAACCCGTCAGAGGTGTGATGCTTTGGGCAATGTTCTGCTGTGAAACTTTTGGTCCGGCCATCCATGTAGATGTTACTTTGACATGTACCACCTACCTAAGCATTGTTGCAGATAATGTACAACCTTTAATAGAAACGGTGTTCCCTGATGGCTGTGGCCTCTTTCAGCAGGATAATGTGCTCTGCCACAATGCAAAAATGGTTCAGGAATGGTTTGAGGAGCAAAACAATGAATTTGAGGTGTTGATTTGACCTCCAAATTCCCCAGATCTAAATCCAATCACGCATCTGTGGGATGTGCTGAACAAACAAGTCGGATCCATGGAGGCTCCACCTCACAACTTACAGGATTTAAAGGATAGTTCACCCAAAAATGAACTTGCAGTCATTAATTACTCACCCTCATGTCGTTCCAAACCCGTAAGACCTTCGTCCATCTTCGGAACACAAATTAAGATATTTTTGATGAAATCCAAGAGCTCTCAGGCTCCTCCATAGACAGAAATTTAATTAACACTTTTAAGGTCCAGAAAGGTAGTAAAACATAGATAAAATAGTCCATGTGATTCAACCTTAATTTTATGAAATGACGAGAATACATTTTGTGTGCAAAAGCAAGCAAAAATAACCACGTTATTCAACAATTTCTTCCTGTGTCAGTTTTCTACACCGCAAAGAAAGCTTTATATATATATATATATATATATATATATATATATATATATATATATATATATATATATATATATATATATATATATATATATATACCAATCAGGCATAACATTATGAATATTGTGTTGGTCCCCCTTTTTCTGCCAAAACAGCTCTAACCCATCAAGGCACGCACTCGAGGTGTGCTGTGGTATCTGGCACCAAGATGTAAGCAGCACATCCTTTAAAGGGGAAAGATAATAAAGACATTATTCAAATGGTCTGTGCCGTGCCAGTGGTTCAACCTTAATTTTATGAAGCATGAAAATACTTATTGTGCGCAAAAAAATAAACAAAACTACTGAGTTCGTATGTATAATACGCCATAAAATGCGCATCATATGCACGCAAAAAACAGCGTATCATATGCACGCCAAAATGAGTTTTGGCGTATACATTCCACGACATTGCACACTCGTACTATTTATACGCATTTTTCGTGAGATCAGCCTGGTTAACTGGAGCCATTGACTTCCATAGTAGGAAAAAAAAATATTATGGAAGTCAATGGCTCCAGTTAACTGTTTGGTTACTGACATTCTTCAAAATATCTTCCCAGACCACAAGTCTGGTCCATGGAGGCTCCATCTCGCACCTCTCGCATCTTTGTTTGAAACAACTTGAGGGTAGGTAAAGGATGACAACATTTTCATTTTAAAGTGAACTATCCCTTTAAAATTCAGTTGACTATAAGTAACGTGGCACCTACATGTCTATCATCTCATTGGATTCTTATTACAGTTACAGTTATTGGTAGACTGGTAGAGTTTCAATAATAAGTTGACATGTACTTGCAAAGTTGCTTACAGAGAGTAGAATGTCTGTTGGAGGACCAACACAATAAAGAGTGAGCAGATATTAATCACTCTAATAAATACTATAATGAGATTTTGTTGACATGTTTTTGCAGTTACTTCTAGTCAACAGAATGTTCAAAAGGGACCATCCAAAATTAAGTTAACTTTAAACCTGATTCAAAACAATATTTAAATGATTCATATTTGGTTGCTCGTCATCTGTAAAAACATGGGCTTTGTGAGGCCCTTTTAAGGTTTGTCTTCTGGTTACATGCATCTTTGAAACATCTTATTTCCTGTTTAGTTTTTTCTTCCCTGTCAAACCACATGCATTAGCAATAAAACAACAGATTAATCACATCGGTTTGAGAGAGGCCAATTTAATCAGCAGTAGTATTTTAAATAGCTTTAATAGTTTTTTTTTTTTTTTTTTTTTTTTTTTTGAGCAATGGAAAGATGGTTAGGTTAGACATTTTTTTAGACATTTTGATGTGGCCAGGAGTGTGAAAGCAGAAAAGTTAAGGTGAAGTGCGCATGTGTCAGTTGACTGAAGCAGAGGCCGATGGACACATGGTAAAGACAGTCTATAGTGATCTACATTTATTCATTATCATGTCTGATAGTGTGCTCATTCGGTCACTTTCTCAGAGGAATTCAAAGCCGGAGGACAATTTTAGAAGACGACTGATCATGAGATTTTACTTTATTCTTTTGCTTTCCTCAATAATATGTAAATATACCTTACATTTCTTTTTAAACATTAAAAAGCCACCTATTTATTAACACTTTCAACTATAACGGTTAATATTGTGTGCTTCATTTTGCAGTCTGCTCCTCTGATGTGTCCTATAATGTGGATGTTGCTCAGGAAGATGTTAAAGTAGTTCGAGCTGGAGAGGATGTGAATCTTACTTGCACCTTTTCAAATCTTCTGCAATCAACAACAGCATGGTTTAAACAGACGGATGACGGAAAATCTTTACAAATTGTGTCTTTCAACCACCATCAACAACCCAGTTGGAATAAGGACTTTGAGAAAATCAATCGTTTTAATGTTATCAAAGGAGATAATCATTTTAATCTGACCATTTTACAGACAAAGCCTTCAGACTCGGCCACATATTACTGTGTAGTTTCTTCATATTACAGCATTGGAATGGGTCCGGGCACTAGATTAATTTTTAAAGGTAAGTTTCACTGCTTTACATTACATCACCACATTATTTTACCTTTGTTTGATTTGTGCCATCTGATTTTTTTTGCCCTTACTATTTCTGTTCTTTTTGTCACTTGTCAAGCTGGACACACAACTCTTCATCAGTCTCTGATAGACGCGCTTCATCCAGGGGATTCTGTGGATTTGCAGTGCAGCATCTTCAGTAAGAGTTGTGCTGGAGAACACAGCGTCTACTGGTTCAGACAAAGCTTGGGAGACTCTCAAGGAGTCCTTTACACCAAAGGAGAGAGAAACGGTCAGTGTAAGAACAGCAGTGAGTCTCAAACGCAGAGCTGCTTCTACAATCTCCTCAAGAGCAACATCAGTCACTCTGATGCTGGGATTTACTACTGCGCTGTGGCCGCGTGTGGACAGATACTGCTTGGAAAAGGAACTGAAATAAATATTAAAGGTAAGGTGAAATACATGGCTTGAAATGTTGACGTATTTTATCTCTCTGGGAAAGCATGTGATTCATGTACATGATACCAAACCTATCTAAAATTGATTTCTATAAAAATAAAATGACTCTTGTTTCAGCGAGTGGTGATGGGAATCAGACTCTTCTTGCTCTTGGAATTTCAAACATCATATTTTTGGCTCTTGTTGTTTTTATGGGAATAAAACTATGGAGGGGTCAGAATAAAGGTAAGACTTTCTGAACAAGATTAATTTCTTATGGTAATGGAAATACTTACTAAAATTTAAAAACAAAACGGCCATTTATAATTACAACAATTTCTTAATTTCCCAAAGTGCCCGCACCTCAAGAGAATCAAGTAAGTACACAATTATCTTTTAGTGTATATTATGCCACATCATGTGTATTTTTCCTCTCATAACTGGAGTTTCTTTTCTCTCTTGATATCAGAATGAAGACAGCATGAATTATGCATCCATTAGTTTTGGTCAGAAACCTCTGAACACTAGAAGGACCAAATCAAAGATCATTGAGGATCAGTCTCTGTACGCTCAGGTCAGATCACAGCCGTGACATCCAGAGGTTTAGATGAGTGTTTAACTGCTTTAATGTTTTCATCATCATCATCTTAAAACTACATATTTGACTTCATCCATCTCATTTCATTTGTCGCAATAATTATATATATAATTAAATATATATATTATTTAAATATATATATTATTTAAGTGTTAAAAAGAAGTGCTCTGAAAGTGTTTTTAACAATGTCATCACAATACGGACTGCGAGATGAAAGCTGTCAGTGGCCATATTTAAATGTTTTTGTATAAAAAAAATTATTTTGGCTTTGCACTGTGTACTGTTAAATATATGCATTTATTCAATACAGTAAAGATGATTGTATGTAAAGAAAGGTAGCTTGGATTTGTGTGCTCATAATATTTTTTTTTTGTCAAAATAGCACCACCTATTTAAAATAGGTACAATTTTAAAATTTAAAATTTTGAAGCTTTGCCAAACGAATGAAAGCCTAGTAACAAAGATTGCATAATTTTATAGTTAAATGACAACAAGATTAAAAATAGCAGTTTTAATGGGTTTCAATGTAGACATTTTTGTCCAAAATGGCCTAAGTGTGAGTATTTTGTGTACCTATAGTGCTAAATTGTTTTTTTTTTTAAGGAAATGGTGGTTAAATATTCAAATTCAAATAAAAATACACACCTGTGGTAAATTTTATGCAGTTATAATCACCACAGGCAAAGTTATCGAAAAAAACAAAACTGAAAAGGACAAAAATGTCCATAAGGACGATGTTAAACTCTGTGTTGTTCTTTTCTGAGCAACTTTGGAACTTTGTGTATGATACGTTCCGTTGTACAGTCTCCTTGTGAACACTTGTGTGTAGTATGCTTCCTTTGCATCCACTAAATAAAAAATATATGTTCATTTCATTTGATGTGCATTTGTTTAAATGTGTTTATGTTGTCTTTATTCAGTTTGATCCGTGTGCTTGTACAGTTTCCTGAAAAAGTACTAGATTTAGTTGGTCTTTTTTTTATTTCTGTCTCTTTGTCTTGGCTTGCTCAGTTGGGGACACTTCAATTTCGATCTAAGTTTTTCAACTAAATATCCAAATAAAATGTATTTATTAAGTCTTAATTAATTGTATAAACTATAATACTGATCTGCCAACATTGTCGCTATATGATACATTAAAATAAGCTGATAACATCACCGTTTTCTCCAGAACGACTGTACAGCCAAATCTAATTTTGTTGCAATATTTTCCTATTTAACACTGCGAAGCTGCTTTGAAACAATCGTCATTGTAAAAGCCCTATATAAATAAAGTAGACTTGACTTTAACAAAAATTCTTAAAGGGATATTTCACCCTAAAATGAAAATTGTATCATCACTTATTAGCCCTCAAATTGTTCCAAATCTGTATGAGTTTCTTTCTTCTGTTGAACACAAAAGAAGATATTAAAGGGTAACTTAACCCCTGTTCACAGCCTAACTCCGCCCACTGGCAATATTTGAAAAATGCTGAAAAAGTGGGCAGAGCCCAGCAGGGACAGAGGGGGCGAGACGAGGGCGGGATAAGTGATGAACCCATCTGAGACCCACAGTGACGGATTGATTGACAGCTGTCAGACTCGCAAAGATGGATAGTGACTGGAGTGACGACAGTAGCCTTGCAACAGAGCGGTCATCTAAAGTAGAGGACTTTTCTCCACCACCTTCACCTGAAGTGGAGGAGGGTGAAATGTCTGTAGACACAGAGCCTTATCAATCGAGCCGCTGGCTCAAACTGCGTTAGCTCCCAATGCCGATGATGCTTTCATTCATTCATTCATTCATGCTAGCGAAGCAGCAGCGCAAGAGAGAATGAGATCACTAACTAATCTATGAACATTGAACAGCCTATCATTATACTAAATGCCACTAAAAAAAAGCGCAGGACCAATCATTTCAAACCTAATAGCCGATTACAGCAGATTTCCTCAAATAAAAGTTAGACTATAGAGTTTGGGAATCAACGTCACTGCGCGTTGCATTCTGGGCAGTTGCCGCCATGTTTTAGGTCACGCTCATAACAAATACGAATCACTAGAGAAAAAACGACTGTATTCGCGTTTTTTAAGAACTGCTTGCACTCACTTGGAATGAATGTACTAATATTTGAATCTCTTGCGTACATGAGCACTCAGTCGTAATGCCAGGACATTGCACATATTCATCTCATTTCATACAATCAGAAATCATACGGCCGTCTATCGCACCACACACAGGACTACACATTGATTTCTCTTTCGCAGTTTTTTTTATATAGCCAAACGAAAAGGTCTGTATCTGATATTTAAAATAATATTGCTTGATCAGCCAGTGGGTCATTTGTTTCATCAACATATATCATATCGCAATTCCATAGCGTAACGTAATCATAAGGGATAACATATGAGAGTATGGCCTGTAATGCAGCTTTGAAATGATTTGAATTGTGAACGCAACTTTAGCCTAAGTTACAGTACTAAACAGTTTTACTGGACTTAAAAGGTGCAAGTACAAGAGTCCTTCTACTGAGAGAAGCAATGAAGAATTTCCAGATGTGTTTACATTATTTATGACGTACGCATATGCGGTTCAGAAATCATAAATCTGTAATATATCGGTTATGAATAATAAATAAATAAACACAAATTATAAAGAAACATTTTGGATAAGCTGTTTATTTTCATTGAGGTTTACTTTCACCTTCACCTGTTGTTTCCAAGCTGGTAAACTGAAAAATTGCGCGTCATTTGAGGGTTTTTTCCCCCACGCACAGTTCATGAGAGCGGCTATAGCAGTCCATAACACAGCAAGCGTACACCATTAGAATGTGTTTTTACGTCTACCTCCACTACTACACATTCGCTATGTAGTGTCTGTGTCCTAAAGTCCACGAATGAGATCCAATGTGCTGTTTCCAGGAGGGAAAGCTAAACAATCACACTCCATTTGCGATTAGGTTTCCACTCCGGTCGTGAGTGCGATTATGGCAGTTAATGACACAACACGCGTTCACCATTGTAACAGTTTTTAGCTGAATTAGTTCTATTTTTAGAACTAAAAGCGTCAATTTCCTATACAACACAGTACCGACAGCGGCCTCCGTGACCTAAAGTCCCAAAATGCATTGCGCTGCTTACGTCACGATCCCAGACTCTATAGGTGTTTCTCAATGTCAAGGATGCTTCCTTGGAAGGACTGATCCTTTCAAGTCACTTCCTTCAGAGGCTAGGCGAGGCTCCTCTTTAGCATTCGGAGAACACGTAAATGGAACAGGCTAGCAAGTGCACGTCATTGCGTCATTATGTCAGTGAAAAGATCCGTTGGCCATCAATAACGTTATGTGTAACGTTATTTGTATTTTTTTTTTATATCAATACAGTAGTAATTAGTACCGGCATTTAAACGTTAAACTTTATGTATATTTACTACGGTTATAATAAATGTTTGGTAATGTAAATAAAAGCATTGTGGCAATCAGCGAGGCGAGGGACCGTGAGAGCGGGCCGGTGGAGTGATAATTAGCGGCAGCTGATCGCCACACCGGTCTCGGCTCAAGGCAGAGTGATTGGAGTATAAATGGTGGAGCGTGGAAGACCAGAGAGGACTAGGCCTGGACTTTAGGTTATGGTTTGTTTATGTTTTATTATGTGTGTGCGGGCAGTCACCCGTGAGGGGCTCCCCGCCTTACTTTCGTTTTGTTTATTATTTATTATAAAGTTGCTGAACGTTCGCCGGTTCCCGTCTCCTTCTTTCCCATCTCTAAACCCCGATACAAGCATATTTGCCCCGTTCACACTCCGACTTCCGGAACGTCAGAAGATAGCGAAGCTGCGCACATAGGATTGTGGGTGATTTGAGAACGCGAATAGCGTGAAGGCTACTCGTATGCATCCTTTCCTGTATATGACATATTTTTCGAACGAAGGACTTAGTCCTTGGTTGAAATTCCGAGGATCCTCGACATTGGAACAGTCCTTCGTCGGATGTCGATGACGTAGCATCCTTGGAATTCTGGCTTCCGAGGATCCTTCCTTGACATTGAGAAACACCTTATATACGCCAGCACGTTACGGTATTGTTGTTACAATGTTGTTTGCGTGTCAGGGTTTGTCTGAAAGCGTCTGAAGTATGAAAATTATCTGTGGACATGACGGGCGGCAAAAATATCAAAAGAAAAGCTTAACATGTACTTAGAACTGCATTATTTATCTGTATTTTCTTCATTAGGATGTTGAAAGCAATTGACGAGAAAGTTTCATTCATAATGTTTCTACCTTATGTAACATGAGCGCTCATACTGGACTGAAGCCGTTCTCATCATGTGATCACGGGAAAACATTTCTAAGGGCGTGGTGAGCTCGTGCCAGGGGCATGGATAGTGAGCAGTTGGAAGTACCATCCTACCTCACGAAGCACCACAACGTCCAATAGGAAAATTCGACTGCAGTAGCCACCGTTCAACCTTAAGAGGGCAGCACTAAGACGTTTTTACACCATATATTATAGAATTAAAACACATTATACCCAAATGTCAAAACATTTACTCGAATCAGCATTATTAAAGCCCCAGTCTTGCAGATCATTAACTAAAAAAAGTTTGTTAAGGGGTTTAGTTACCCTTTAAAGAATTTGTGTAATTCAACAGTTGATGGTAGCCATTGCCTTCCGTAGTAGGAAAAAATACTATGGAAGTCAATGGGTGTTGTCAATTGTCTGGTTACCAACATTCTTTTAAATATCGTCCTTCGTGTTTATCAGAAGAAAGAAACTCATACAGCTTTGAAACAACATTAGGGTATGTGATTTTCATTTTAAGGTGAACTATCCCTTTAAAAGAGGAACTTGCTGAATGCCGATTCAACATATGGTCTGTACCGCCACCTAGTGGTAGTAGATCATTGGCATGAGATCCGTTGGTTTGGCCTCTTTTGTATATTGTATTTACATTCTAGTTCACAACACAGCAAAAACACAAGAAAAAAAAAAGAACACGGCCGAACAATACACATGGAAAGTACTTTATTTACGCCATTATATATCTTAAAATCAAAAAGTCATATAAGAACAACAGTAATTGTTCAGTGGTACATATAAGTAGAATGCAAATAGTTTGACATTATTATAGCGGTTAATGTTTTTTACATGAATAAAGCAAATAAAAATCATTATACAGCATAATTAAGCATAAAGATAATGGGGGGGGATTTACTGAGACGGGTATTTTAGTCATTACAGTATCTATACTAATACCATTTACTGATCAAAAATCATTTTCAGATGTGTTCAAATAAAATGAAGGTTATTAATGAATAATACCAGCTAATATATACAGCCGGTTTGTTTTTTTGTTTTTGTTTTGCTGAGGTTTTGATTATCGTATCTATGGTGTTTCTCTTCACTCTTCAGTGTTTGGTGGTGATGGGTGAAGGCCAGAAGTTCACTTCCTCATACTACACAAAAAATAACATTACAGACAATACAATCTTAGCTTCCACCAAATTATAGTCATAAATCATCATAAAGGTGTTATAAGTGGCTTTAAATCTGGAGAGTTTCATTTTGACAAACCTGAATGATTGACACATCCTCATCAGTAGTCTGGATTTGCTGATATGTGCTGTCTGTTGAATTGATAGACAATAAAACAGACAATGGTTAACCCGAATTCTTAGGGCATCTGACAAATAAAATATTAGATCTTATTGCAGAAAAGTACATTAAGTAGTTAAGGACACTTGATAAGTGGGACCAAATATTACATTAAAATTTTATGCAGTATATTTTAAACTTCTCAAGGAATCACTACTATGTTGAAATAAACCAACTTTGTTGATTCAAACCAACACTTACCTTTTCTCCTCATGCAGCACAGCAGCATATTGATCGTAATGTTTGATGTCAGCAGCACCGTGAGGACAATTACAAATATTAAGTGTGTGTTCTGGCTCTTGAAGTTGTCTAAATCATGAGGAAGAATATTTGTATTTATTACACATAGTATATAAAATTAATCTTAATAAACAATTTGGAAAGCTGTTGATTAGGATGCCTTTAATATTAAAGAGTGTTGTCATGCAAACAGCTCATCATTTAGCACTGTAGGACTGATATTTTTTACGCAACAAATTGAACGATTTAAAATGTTGTGCGATATGATGAAATGTACACTCTTACCGGGATTTAGTTTAGAAACATTTCCAAATAAAGCCTCCACACATGTGGCCAGTGCACAGTAATAAATGTCCTTTTCTGGTGAATTTAACGTTTTCTTTGGGAGGTTGTACACACAGGTCGGGGAAAGACAGCCAGCTTCAGATCTCCCCACACACTGATCACTTGTGTTTCTGTTAATATAAACGGATCCTGGAGGAGATTCTCCTGATCCGTGTCTGAACCAGTAGAGACGATGTTCACCTCCATCACTCACTAACTGATTTTGGATTGAACACTGTAGAGGCACATTTACATCCGACTCAAATAGTTCAAACGTCGGCCGTTGATGAGTGGGTTTGCTGGATTCTGCTCCTAGAATGGATGATGTTTTGGATAAATATAAAAAAAATTCCCCCTCACAAAAGCTTTAACATGAAGGCGACTCACCTCTAATAACCAGACGAGTACCATTTCCAAAGTCAAGGATATTAGAGAAAGATGTGGCACAGTAGTATGTGGCTGAATCTGATCGTACAGTGTTCTTGATCTTCAGACTAAAACTGTCACTCACTCTTGACACTTCAAAATGATTGCCATCAAATTCGTTGTGAAATTGGATTTCTGGTGAATGGAGAAGAGATGAAGCGATGAGATGTGGTTCTTCTCCAGTGACTTGTTTGTACCATGAAGACAGACTTATTTGTCTTGTTGAAATGAAGCAGGACAATACCGCAGGCTCTCCTTTATAAACTGATAAAACTGAATCCAGTTGTATGATGTTGCCATATAGTCCCATCACTGTAAAGAAACACCGTACAATTACCACTAAAAGGAAACATTGATATCAGACTAATTTGAAAAAATATATAAATTATTGAAATATATACTTACACATTTCTGTTAAGAGTAAAATGATTTTTAACTTTTTATCCATTTTCTTCTTCAGGCTGAGAAAGAGAAGCTCACCCAAAGTTATATCATGTTGTATAACATATACCGTGAAGCACTGCACGGTCACATGATTCTGTCCTGTTAGCGCTATTACCCGTTTCCTGGACCTGACACAGTTCTACAGACACAGCAACCACAGATTAGATTCATGCATGTGCTAAAATATAATCAAACAATTGGAATATGTACTATTTTCCATGGTGTTCTTTTTTAGGAACATTTATTAACATATGTTCATACATGTTTAGTGGTTGTGCATGTACTTTTTTTTCCCCCACCAGTGAATTCATTTCCATAATCAACCTTCATAAAAAGCTTTCTTAGACCTAAAATCACATTCTAGGTTGTTCCCTTAAGGTCCTACAAACGTTATGGGAATGTAGTGTAGAGACCACTGTACTGAACGAGATATGTTGCAGCACAGTCCCGAATGAAACGTCCCCATCTAACCAACAGCAAACTATGGGAACGTTCTGTTAATGTCCCAGATGGCCCCTTTGTAATGTTGCTAGGTCCAGTCAAGTCACCTATTTATATATCGCTTTTTACAATTCAGATTGTTTCAAAGCAGCTTCAGTGTTAACAGGAAAATAATGCAACAGAATTTGATTTGGCTGTACAGTGACCATAAAATAACCAAAATGGAAACCCCCCATAAAGGAACCTTCAACTGAGGCCCTTTCAAAACCAAAAGAGGACATTTAGGAACGTCCCCAATGTTCTATAAAGGTTCGGGATTTTCATCACCTTTAGAGAATTTGTAGGGAACATTGCGCAAGGTCGCGAGAACGTCCCCTCCTACGTGGGTATAGTTGTCTTTTATCTTGTTAGATGTTATCTGATGGCCTTATTTTTTCCCACCACAGCCACTGTTTTCACCCCTGTTTTCTCACATATCTGTCTTAGATTTGAGAAGAATACAACTCAAATACTTAGATTTTGCATGTTCCAAAATCAGAGAGTTTTTGTTTTGATCTTTGAATAGATACATGTAATGGATATATGTAAATATGTAAACAATATTACAAATATGTAAAAGATCCCTGCAAGCATATATGAGTGTAATGTAAGTCACCTGTAGACCCTCTAAATATGGTCTCTACTGCCACTTTGTGGATTTTAGATGTTGGTGCAAGAGCTGTTAGTTTAGCCATTGATTAAAGCCATTTAGCCTACTTCTCTAATTTTGAAAATTGATTTTGAATGGTTTCTTCTCAAAAACTGATTCATAGTCTACTAACAAAGTCTTTTCCAAGGTTTAAATAAGAAATATATTATTAACTTATAAATTAAAACATGATCACTTCAACTTCAAATAATGTCAAAATAAGCATGGAGAAGGTTTGCCTCAGCAGTAAGTTACAGTAATGCTGCCTTAGCGTGCTGTTGGGATTATCGTAAGTACGAGTTTTCTAGTTAAAATTGGACATGAACGCCATCTCAAGTCGTATTTACTAGGCTACTGGGCAGATCGGGGATAAAGCTGCCTCACATGCTATCAGAAGTTTAATAATTCCCATTTCAGAAGTCGAGAGAGCTTGTTGCATTTAAGAGCTTTGTGGTCGGAATGAACAGGATTCATGGTTTATTCTTGCCTATATATTAGGGAAATTAAAACAAAACATCATAGGCCTACCTGTCACAGCTAGCCCCACATCAAGATGTTTGGTCTGGAAACTCACCATAGACAGGGCTCAATCCGAGGGGCAGGATAAACGGTTGTCTCTCAAACTCCCTCTGCACGCGATAGGATAGCGCTACACCAACTGGAGCAACAACGGTGAAGGGGAGCTCGCTGACTGATTAAACATTCACCGTATCCGGTCGGCTAAACTCCGAACACATCTTCCCTTTTTAAGAATGACTTCAGTGCCATTCTTTTTTCTTTTCTCAGAGAAAAGCTTAACTCCAAGTCTTCCAGAATCGCAGTCAAAGCTGATTCGAAAGACCGCCGCCGTTGAAGCAGTCGATTCCGTTCCCTTCCGGAATTCCTGTTCCCCCTCAACGAAGCATGTCTGTTGATAGCGGATGCAGAAGCAGCTAAGCACAGCTGGGTGTACGGAAAGCGAAAAAGGCCAAAAGTGTTGGCGCTACTTCCAAATGTCACACGCACTGCAGCATAATAAAATGATTCTCTCACACACACTCCATTTATTCTGTGAATTTAATTTTGCACTTGTTCTTGTAGGCCTATTATGTCTGAATGTATGCAGTTGAATTCTACCTATACGAATTAGTCTAATTTGTCCATGCTGACTTCAAAACTCAATGCCTCATATTATTGTCATAAGGGAAACACATATTCAGATGTTTACGTTTTTTTTCAATGGAAATTACATTAAATTGACCTGAAATGAGTTGAACCTATTTTGATGAGGTAAAACAATGTAAAAACACATCTTTTGATAACTTTTTGCTCATTTAATTTCAGTGTTATGTTCCCTGTCTAAAATGAAATAAATAAATACATTTGAATAAAACCATATATGGCTATTATTACCTTTAATATTTGTCACATGCAAGATGCAAGGGTGCAACATAACATTCTTATCATAATTACCATACAGCTTCAGAGGGCACTAATTAAATCAATTAATCAATCAAAAAGGTAAATAAATGGTGTTATAAATTGGGGAGATGACCACACAACATTGTCACCTGAATTTCTATTCTTGCTGGCGAACTCCAACAATGGATCCAAAAATGTATGAGGAGATCTTTAATTATAAAACTCAAGGCACATATCCGTTTGGCATAAAAAAAGAGCATAAATATGTTATCCGGAGACGTTGCTACAATTTTCAAGTTGATGGTAAGCAAAATTCTAAATACTCAAAATAAATGATAATTCCTCTACACATAGCTCCACTGACAGGAGTGAAGTAGTGATACACCAAGACTTGGTACAATCAAAAAGTAAATACTTGTCAATGAACTATATGTATAATGGACTTGCTAGCAACTAAAACATTTAAAAAATATGTTGTTTAATTTTGCCTCCTTCCATTGGGCCTTCAAAACCTCCTTGCAGGTTACCTGTTTAGATTTTACTAACAATAAAGCTATTTCATTAGATGGCCAACTTTTCCACATTTCCTCCAAAAATGTACGACGAAAAGTGGTCGTTGGACAAAAAGAGGCCAACCAAATATTCTCAGAATTCCACGCCAGCCCCTACGGAGCACACTGTGGAATGGAGAAGACAAAGCTTGCCATTTCAGCAAGGTTTTACTGGCCTGGAATGGGGGTGGACATTGATAAATGGGTAAATACTAAATTGTTCCCTTTTAACTTTGCTGTTTGACATACAAATGGATTGTTTTGGAATTAATGTCTTGCCTATTTCTGAACATTAGGTTTTGCAGTGTGCCCAGTGCCAGTTCAGCAGACTGACCATCAAGCAGGAGCCCAAGTACATCCCAATATGTGTATGTAAACTTGTCCACATGTATATGGAGTTTGAGATGGGTAATTCTTGGGGTCACCAAATTGAAATGTATTCATTGGGCTATATTATTTTTAAGGTGGATAAACCTCTGGAACTGCTGGGCATGGATTTGGTGGGAAAAGTCAACAGGACCAACCAGGGCAATGAATACATTTGTGTCCTTGTTGACTATTATACAAAATGGTCCGAGGCCTATGCCATCCCCAACAAATCGGCAGCAGTTGTGTCACGCTGCATAGTTAACTTTTTCTATAGGTTTGGGGCACCAAAGAGGATACTTACAGACCAAGGCACTGAGTTTGTGAACCAGGTTTGTAGTTTGTTGAATGAACCAAATTAAGTATGCATGAGAAATGTCATGTTCATAAGATTTGTTGGATTATGATTTGCGCACATTTATGATTCTAATCTATTTAAATTAATTTTTAATGTATGTTTTGCAAACAGATCAATGAAGAACTATGCACATTCCTCAGTGTGGAGAGAAGCCTCTGTGCCCCATACCATCCACAAACAAATGGGCTTGTGGAAAAATTAAATGGAACCATTCAGAGGTAAATCTTCATTAACAGGTTGCTTTGTGGGTGTGCAAAATTCAAGGAAATAGTTGTCTTTGCAACTGGTTACTCATAACTTTCAACTTATTTTGGTTCTGACTCTAGAGCCTTATGTAAACTAGTGGATACAAGGCCTGAAAAATGGGATGAGTACCTAGATGCGGTAATGTTTGGTCTTAGAACCAAGACGCAGCTAACAACTAGGTACTCACCGTTTTTCTTAATGTTTGGCATGGAGGCGAGATATCCCTGTGAGGTTCCTGAGACTTATGAGGTATGTTATAATTTACATGTTCCATATAACTATCATTATAGTATCAATTAAAAGTTAATGAAATTATTTCAATCTTCAATATTGTTTCTGAAAAGATCAACAGCACAGTGGAATCTGTCATTGCAGAGGACACAATATCCAAGGCCATTTCTCTAAAGGAGAAAATGGACAACATTGTCAAAAAAAATGTAACAAAAAAACAGGACAGGACACAGAAGGTGGTAAATCAGGTACCATTCTCCTTAGGCCAGAAGGTCCTAAGAAAAAACATAAGGTCCCAGCAAAGGAAAGGGGGCAAGCTTGAGCGCAGCTGGTTGGGACCTTATGAAATAACGCATGTTGAAGAAAAAAGTGCTGATTTAAGGGATGAAAAAGGGAAGATATTCCCGAAAATCAACACCGATCACCTCAAACCATTTAAAGAAGACACCCCCCGGATACCCCACAGAATTACCCAAGAATCACAACATAAAAGATCGCACAAAGAAACTGGACCATGCCATTCACTCCCACCTGTAGACCTCACCATCACTAAGTCACAAGAAAACCAGCCCCCACAATCACCTACATCCACACAATCTACCATTTCCTCTCCCCTGTCTCCACTGGACTTGTCAAAAAAATCAACACTGGAAATGCCACATTCCTCACCTGTGTCCCACACCACTTCAGTTGTACCAGCTGACAAAACAGACACTGTGCATAGCTGTAAGTGATGTAAAGTCAGATCTTATAAAAGCTCCATATTAGTCTGAATTCTAATATATTTGTATGGTGGTAGGTGCAATGCTCTTTTTGGTTATCCTCTGTAGATATCAAAAGTGCCTGGGCTGGAAACAACAGCTATGTACTGCTGTCCAGAGTGGGACCATATAAATTATTTTATAAAGACTTTCAGATTGGCCCTGGGAAGGAGTTGGAGAGTGAGGTACACATTTAATTGATTTTTAACAGCTAAGCCTTTCATCTGCACATTAATATTTTGTATTAATGTTTAATTTTGCTATGTTTGTCAAGGTTATAAATGCATATCTGTCACTGAAGGTGAGGGACCACAATTTGACCTCACCGGGAAAAGCCTTCCATATGGACACCTTTGCCATGACCGACATGTGGAAGAAAAAGTATCGACGGCTCAAGGTGTCCTGTAAATTTTAATGTTGTTATTTTGCATTTTATTATTGGTGTTAATATCCATCTTTGTTTGGGACTGTGAAAATTCATTTGTTTATTGGTACATAGGCTTTAGTGAGCAAGGTATATGCATCACATTTTCTTTCAGGTGGACCCAGCAAACTATGAGCTAATAGTGGGCATTGTGAACAAGGGCCACCACTGGTTCCTAGTTGTAAGTATTTGTGGTAGTGAATAGTTTTCCTGTTGATATTCTCCAATATTCCTGTTGTCGTATCGTGTTGTCTGGATATTTTTTGCATTTTATTTAGGCTGTATACCCATCTAAAAAAAAATCCATTCTGCTTGACTCAATGGGAGAGTCCAACATCAAGAAGAAAAGGTGTTTGGAGACAACAAGGTATTTTTGCACCACAGTCAGATGTAGTGTTATTGTGAAATTATGTATTCTTGAGAAAACTCTTGTTTGTAGAGCCCTGATGACAGAAAATGGCATTTCAGCTTCACAATGGGTGTGTGAAAGCCTGCCTCACCCACTTCAGAGGGATGTTACGTCATGTGGCGTTTTCGCTTTAAAGGTTTTTTTTTTCAATAGCAGTAAATAATGTTCATTAAAATGGTATGATACCTTGCAGTGGTTTTATTTTTGTGGTTACTTCCTTAGTTTGCAGAACACATTCTGCAAAACACTGCAGTTGACTTCTCCAACAGGCCACAAGATGTAACCCAATACAGAATGGAGATTGCTTTATTTTTGCTCCGCCAATCTGGTATGGCTTTATAAGCTCTTGACTGTTATTGACCTATTCTTTTTGATGTGCATCACTTTCATTAGTGTTGTACTGTACCTTATAGATGACCTAAGTGATCTGTGCCACTTTTGTGGGGAGGCAGAAATCTTTGAAGATGCCAAAGATGATGATGAGGCAAAAGACACAGATGATGATTCGGAGGATGACGCAAAAGATGCAGATGGAGATATCCAATGGGTAACTATGGCTGCATTTTTAGTTGGTGTTGCATACACTAAATAATAATAACAAATTTTTCTTTTTTTACAGATTTCCTGTGACTACTGTGGGCGCTGGTTCCACATGAAGTGTGTGGGCAATCCATCTACAGAAGATGAATACAAATGTGCTTCTTGCATTAAATGACTATTATGAAGCAATTGTTTTTGGAGTTTGTGTTTATTTTTCACTTTTGGTAAACCGTTACACCTGAAAATCGGTGTCTGAAAACAAGCAGTATGTCTTTACTTTCAAAATATAAAATGTGACAAACACCTGTGAACATCTAACCAAAGCCTTAGTAAACAATACATTGAAATCGATAATACATTTTAAAACTGACAAGAAATAAGCAGGGTTAAACTGGCAGCTGGAAACCCTCGCTTCTAAAAAAAAAAAAAAAAAAACCTTTCTGAACCTTTCGGCTTCCCGTACATCCAGTTGTGCTTCGTGCTCACGTTATTTCTGACGGTACGCATGGTAACTCGGCAACTACGAGTGACTTGCAGTATGTTTGCGTAAAGGGAAACAGACATTCCGAAGGGAACAGAATCGACTGCAACACCGTTCGCCAGTTTCTGTGTTTGTTTACTAGAAGCACAAACGCAACTCGGCTGTCCTCATTATGGCCCCGCCCACCAACTCTATAAATGATGTGATTGGCCCGTCCAGATTGTGAGGAATACAGCTCAGAATGGTATTGAGAATTCCTAGACGACACTTGCGGGCAGATTAAATTTGCTGCCGCTAGGGTGCGTCTAGATTTCTAGGCTGTCACAGCAGTAGTTCTGTTAAAGTTTGTGACACGCCCATCACGGGAATTACGCTGCCTTCACGTGCTCTCGGAATTGTCTTAAATACTATATACTTTACTTTCCTAGGTAAAAATAAATAAATAAAAAATACACATGAATGCCCTCATTCAACATGAATGTCACACATTTTGAAACTTGAATACAATGCTCGTAATCACGACTTCGGAAGTCAATATGATCACTTTCAGATAGCATGTTTGGCATTATTTCCTAAATTCCAAGTAAACACATCAGCAAGTTCATCTGCAATTTTATGAAGGCAGCATAATTTTTATCCCTAAATTCCCGAATTATGCTCTATCGGGAGCTTCCTACTTCCCACTTCAGAAGCCGTGCTTACGAGCTTGTTGTGTTCAGGTGCTTTGTTGTCGGAAAGAATGGAGGATGCAGGTTCATACTTTTGTGCGTCTTGTGAAAATGTTATTTTAACACTATAACCATTTTAGTAATTTCCAGGTCCCAGAAAATCATAGAATCACTGGCAAACAGTAGCAGCACAACACGAAAGCATATTGTTTATAATGTACAATCACAATAAAGGCATCCCTTACGAAAGGAAAATATATTTACCAATATATTTTCTTGAAATATATTTTAATATATGGAATAATATATTGATGGTATTATAAAATATATTATATATTCATGCAATATATTGCAAAATATACAAATGATTGCCGCTTTCAATATATTGCAATATATTGGAAAATATAAATATTAAATGCCATATATGTAAATATATTGCATGATATTTTCAAATATATTGCAATATATTTTTGTTTCGTAAGGGATGATGTAGACAAGAAAGACTGCTTAAAGACTAATAGTTTTCAGCCATACTATTGTATAGCTACTTTTACCACACTATCTAGTCAGCTAGCTCACTATTCTGAAATGATGGTCAAATATATGCGGAAATAGTTCGGAAATAATTTTGATACCCAAGTTCCTGAGAGGGGCGTGGCTTAACCATTAAAATGGCGAATGGGAGATGAATTTCTGCTGTGGCAGGTGTTTTATTAGTTTTTTTTCCGTGAGTCTTTCCGTCTTGTCTTGTCTTGTCTTGTCTTGTCGTTAAATTAGTAGGCATAAATAAATAATCATTTGAAGCATATTGTGTATTTCAAACACATCGAAAATTGCATGTAGTTGACCATCATCCAGAATAGTGAGCAAGCTGCTATCTAGATAGTGTGGTAAAAGTAGCTAAATAGGATGTATGGCTGAAAACTATTACCATTTTAGTGTTTAAGCAGCATTATCTTGTCTACATTATGCCTTTATTGTGAATGTGATTATAAACAATATGCTTTCGTGTTGTGCTGCTACTGTTTGCCAGTGATTCTATGATTTTCTGGGACCGGGAAATTACTGAAATGGTTATTGTGTTAAAATAACATTTTCCCAAGACGCACAAAAAGTATGTGTGTCCTCCATTCTTTCCGACAACAAAGCACTTGAACACAACAAGTGGTGTGACATAGTCTAGAAATCTAGACGCATTAATACTGCCTTCACATAGCTACTATCTATCTACTACAATTTGTATGAAAAGAAATAAAATAGGCTTGATTTTAAAATCGTATAAATCTTTTAAAAAACGTGAATGAAATAGCAAATAATAAAGAATATAATAGTAAAATATCGTAGGCTACCATATTATCAAAATGTTGTACTATGGCATCACTTCAATCCCTTTTAACATTCATATTAGCATTATTTTTGTCATTGTGTCTGTGAGTATGTGACATGACTAATACCTTGCTACAGCTGCTTATGGCAGGATTTGAATTTGTCTCATATTTGATGCCGTTCGCATAAATAATTATGTACAATACTGTTGGTTGATTATTGTGAAGCTGCTTTGAAACAATTTCTATTATATAAAGTGCTGTAAAAATAATGCTGACTTGACTTGAATGAGAAGAAAAATGTTGAAAACTCGTGTTTAGGATGGTGTCATTGTGTGGCATTTGTTGCTATAGTATTTAGTGAGAAAATTCAAACTAAAAAGAAGCCTTTGTTGTGCCATAACTTTATTTTCCAGAACATGCATTTCTCTACTCTGCACATGTTTGGCCTCACCCACATACAAACATATATATTTTTTAAGTATAAAAACATATTTTTTTTAAAAACAACAACAAATGATTCTGTACAATAGCAGGTCATTGGAAATTCTGATCAGATGACAAATAAATGTTTATGATGAAATTTTCTGTACTTCTTATAGTGTGTTTTTGCCTCTTTTGTTACTATGGTGGCAGAAATATCCAACTAAATCTGATGTGCTTTTTTGCTTTGGAAAGGGAAGTAAATGTTTGTGCACACAGAACAATAGACCAAATATGGATAAATAAAGTAGTTTTCAGCTTTGCTGTTGACATGCTAAACCAGAATACAGCGTGTCCTCGGGGCTGCTCATCCTCTTCTCTCTTGAGTGTTTGGCGTACAGTACAGTAGCGTAAGTCAGTTCCCTGTTCTAAAAGGTAAAGCAGATTTCCATGTTGTTAATCATATCGCTCATTATAGATGCATAAACAGTGGATTTAATCCATTTTTTATCACCTGGTTTATTGACCCATCATCATTATTATCCTCATCAGTAGCCTGCATTTGTTGAGATTTTCTCCCTGTTTTTAAAAAGAGATATAACGGTGTTGAGTAGATGCCTAAATGAGAGACTTTTCATCGTTGACACAAGGCCTAAAACGAAATGTTCAAATGGTACACCATTTTTGATTAAGGAAATAATAATAAAACTTCTGAAAATTTCACTTCTGTTACACTGATCAGGCAATTCATACAATATTTTGTAACAATAATAATATAAATTAATATGTATTTACAGATGAATTATTAAAATGCTTACCATTTTTCCACAAGCAACAAAGTAGAATATTGATGGTAACACTTATTACCAGTATTGCTCCAAGTCCGATTTGAATTAACTGTATGTTCTGGCTATTATCTGAGTCTTAAGCATGAGAGGAAAAATAGTTACTTTATTTTATATTTAGTACGCATACCATTATTTAGGTCTGTTTTTCTCTACAGTATGACAACTCTTACAAAACTCTTGACTATAAAAGCAGGACATTTCCAAATATAAGTACGGAAGAAATAATCAAACGCTCACTCTTACCGGGATTCAGTTTAGAAACATTTCCAAATAAAGCCTCCCCACATGTGGCCAGTGCACAGTAATACGTTTCCTTTTCTGGTGAATTTAACGTTTTCTTTGGGAGGTTGTACACACAGGTCGGGGAAAGACAGCCAGCTTCAGATCTCCCCACACACTGATCACTTGTGTTTCTGTTAATATAAACGGATCCTGGAGGAGATTCTCCTGATCCGTGTCTGAACCAGTAGAGACGATGTTCACCTCCATCACTCACTAACTGATTTTGGATTGAACACTGTAGAGGCACATTTACATCCGACTCAAATAGTTCAAACGTCGTCCGTTGATGAGTGGGTTTGCTGGATTCTGCTCCTAGAATGGATGATGTTTTGGATAAATATAAAAAAAATTCCCCCTCACAAAAGCTTTAACATGAAGGTGACTCACCTCTAATAACCAGACGAGTACCATTTCCAAAGTCAAGGATATTAGAGAAAGATGTGGCACAGTAGTATGTGGCTGAATCTGATCGTACGGTGTTCTTGATCTTCAGACTAAAACTGTCACTCACTCTTGACACTTCAAAATGATTGCCATCAAATTCGTTGTGAAATTGGATTTCTGGTGAATGGAGAAGAGATGAAGCGATGAGATGTGGTTCTTCTCCAGTGACTTGTTTGTACCATGAAGCCACACTTATTTGTCTTGTTGAAATGAAGCAGGACAATACCGCAGTCTCTCCTTCATGAACTGATACAACTGAATCCAGTTGTATGATGTTGCCATATATTGTCTTAACTATTAAAAGATTACAAACTTTAGATCTTGAGAAATGCATTAACATTATTTGTTAAGTGGATGTGGATATTACTGAAATGGCACTTACAGATTTCATACAAGAGGAAGATCGTCAAACAAAGTTGTTTGTCCATTTTATCTTCATCTAGATCATCCTGTGCTCAGGCTAAAGAAAGTACAGTAGCTCACGCAGAGGTAACTGTTGTATCACATGATTTTCTAAGACAGCAACTCATGCTCATTTCCTGGACTTGACACAGTTTTAAGTGCAGATTGCTTCCAACCACAGACATAACAGTTTGATCCATGTAAAATGTAACTGGATGATATACTTCTCATGTTTCCAATAGAATTTAACACATTATTTATTCATAACCTAAAATGATATGGCCTAAATTAAAATGTTATCAATTCAATCAATTTATTTAATACAGAACTTTATTTGACTATTAACTGAAATTGGTGAGATTTGACTTTAATATTTAATCAAAACAATTCTTATAAATTCTTATTCTTATTCTTTCAATTCATCTCACAGTTCTCATTTAAGGGGATGAAGTGGAGTCCTAGTCCTAGTCCTACTCCCACTTCCTCTGCCAGTTTTTAGTCAGCCAAGTGAAATATCTGCTTGTTTTGCATCAAAGTGGGTCATTCCTGTATTTTGTCTGTACTTTATCATCCATGAAAACTTTTTGTGAACCCCTGCCTGCACTGTCTCCTCACAACCCTTTAGCTTCTCCTACACTGGCTCCACCCATCTGCTTGGATTCACCTTGGGCTTCGTGTTCGCCAGCCCTGGAGTGTCGACCCACTAGCTCTGTCAAGAATCTCCTGGCCTGAAACTCCACCTCAGCCTGTCAGGCAGTCAGCTCCACCTTGACTCCTCACCATCTCGGCTTCACCTGTTACCATCATCCCTACGACTCCACCTGGCTTTCCCATCCTTCCGGCTTCACCTTGATCAGTCGTCGATGTACCTGGTCCATAGGTTTTCGTGGACTTCGTCCCTCCACCCCCTTGGCTCACACAGGCTCCTCCTTCCCTCCAGCTCTGCCTTGGTCCTCAGTCGCTCTGCCTTCGTCTCAGTCCTCTGGCACCCTGGCTCAGACTTGTTTGCTCGTCGCTGCAGCTCCACCCTGCTCTTCAGGACCTGTGTAGCCCAGTTCATTCTACTCGTCATCTTCTCCTGAGTCAACACAGCCTGGGTCACCACAGCCAGCATTTCAGACAGATGTCCCCCTGGTTCCAGCTGCCAAACCTCCACCATGGCTCCTCTCTCCCTCGACTCGACCATGGGCTTGTGTCCTGGCTATCTTACCTTGATCTCTCCCCCCTTTTATCTCCATCCTGGCTCCTCCCGCCTTTATCTTTGCCCTCGCCCTGCATGCCTGTCCTGTGTTTCTGCTCTGTGTCCCCCTGTAAACCCTCTCCTGACCTCCTCTGTTGGACTCGTGTTTTTGTTGTTATTGTTCTAAATAAGGTGGACACGCCTTCTTAATAGGGGGTAATGTATGGGGATTATCTGTGTTCTTTGTCTGTTTGGGTTGGTTTTTACTAGTTTAGTTTTGTGTGTTTTAAGGTGGTTTCCTTGGTTATTTATTGTCTGATTATTGTTTGCACCTGGTGTTCATTTAGTTAATTAGTTTGGTCTGTGTATTGAAGTCCTGTGTTTCTTTCTGTTCTGTGTTGTATAGTGGTTGTTCTGTTTCTAGTATTTTGAGTTCTGTTAAATATACACTGCTGCAAATAGATCCGTTCCCTCACCTTTACTGTGACCGTCAATGACAGCAGTGCTAATAAATCTATTTGGGCCACATGTATAAAGCACTGCAACCTTTGACATATAATATCACTGTCCGTGGTCCTGAAACTACACAACTCTGTTATTTCTGATGCCCTGCTGATTTGTGAGCACAAAACTAAACAAATATTTTGATGCACCATGATTGTTTGTCTACAGAAAATAAATGAAAGATGATATAATCATATCATACAGCAGGTCACATATGATCATCTTTGATGAATTTTACTGAATTTTACTGAATTTTACTGAATTTACTGAATGACCACTGAATGTTGATATTGTCTTTATCACATTTTCTTTATTCTGCGGTAGAAATAATCAATAAAATACATAATAAACATAAATAATTTGTGAATTTTTAAAATATTTTTTGTACATTAAATATCATTTTAATCTATTTTATTACTTAACTATTGGTGAACAAGTTCTACTCTTGTAAGTATGTAATCTTTTTCTCACAGGTCATGCAGATACAACTTTAAGTTTTATATTACTAAGTTAATTTGAAACTGTGGCTCTGTCAAAACATTACTGTGTTTATTTATTTATTTATTTTTGTTATTATGACACAGCAACTCTGGCTCAACTGATAGTGTGAGTTTGAGGCGGGACCTGTTTATCTCAATAATAGAACCTGTCTGACAGTTATTTTTGCAGTTCCCTTTGAGATCCATACTGCACTTTTTAAAACAACCCTCAGCATCAGAAAGGTGATATTTTAACATGTGTTCATATTAGTAGTTTAAACTGTAGGCCTACTACTGCAGTGCCCTATGAAAACGAATGTAACACCTGAAATCAAAAGTCTTTGTAGCTCACTCTTTCACATGTGGTAGCGATAAATAGACTAAGAAACTAAGCAAATGCATGTGACTGTTTTTGACACCTTTTTTTTTTAGCAACTGTGGAAACTTTTGACCACTAAGATTGAGGTCTAGTGAAGCCTGCCTGCTTGATCTTTCCATTCTGTTTTTACTTTCATGCACTGACCACAAACGCAACACTGAGGCAGGCATTCTGCACTGTGAACTCATAGCTGAGCTTGCTGATCTGTCTGTTCTGTTTTTCACTGTAATTCTAAATAACACATGCAATTAAAAATATTTAATTTAAATGTAAATTAAAAACAAAACTTTATTGCATTTGTATATATATATATATATATATATATATATATATATATATATATATATATATATATATATATATATATATATATATATATATATATAGCAGGTGTGGAACAACTTCGGGGTGAGTATGAGAGACTTTAAATTTTTGGGTGAAATGAAAGCTCTAGCGTTAAGTTCTGCCAGGAAGATTCAATGCTTGTCACTCATCACATTCAGACCTAACCAATCATGTCCTAATTCTCAGAGTATAAAATATGGTCACTTACATTTACCTCCATCCTCCCACCACCACCAGGAGGGTCCCCGCCTACACCTCCCTTCATCTTTAGGCAGGCAATGCAGAGACCATTACCCTCGAGACGAGAGCTACGGATGGGGCCTCTGCCAAAGAACCTCTAATTATAATACTTGCTGGTCTGTTAATAAACTTGTTCTTTTATGTACTTCATCTGGCCTCCCGAGTCTTTCTGGTAGAACTATCCCTTTAAGTGAGTAAATTACACCAAAAAAGATAATATTTATGCCATGCCCATAATCTCAGAAAACATAATATTTATAATCAAACCATCAGGTCTAAAACAAAATTATTTTTATATTAATTATATAAAATATGATTTATTGTTGTTGCTACTGTACATCTATAATAAATGAATTTGGAAATCGTTACTTTTTTTAAATAAATCTGTCTCTGTGGGGTTTTTTTATATATAGTTTTATATTAACATATTTTAATGACAGTGGCCTTTATTGATTGAACAAAAATGTATTATTGTATTTATCAAAATAAACTTAAAATAGTACAAAAACATTTAAGTATTTGTATAAATAACGTGTGTGGAAAAGGCCCACCTTGCCCACCTTAAAGGCCCACCAAAATATTTTTAAACTAAATAAACCACTTTTATGATTTATTTTCTATACCAACATTTTTCATTCCGTAATCATACACTATGGGTGCATTGAAAATAACTTGTTTGCTTTTTGCCCTGTTGTACCCTATGTAAAGACTGTCCATTACGATCTCAGAGGCTTCTTGTAATAAATGTTCCTTCTGAGCAGGGTGAGCTTTCTGTTTTTTGTAATGGAAAGGGACGTGAAGACAATAGTTGCAGTAAGTATTTATGTTGTGGTTTTGAATCATGAAGTGTTGCGAAAGAAAAATAAATGGGTCTTGTGGCTGGAAACTACTTAAACCATGATGCTCGCTCATTTACAGTGCAAAGTAAAGGTCCTGATCCACTTTTACCTTTTTTATGTCATTTATTTTGGTAGTGTTTTATTTTATCACTTTTTTAATATTTATCCGGCTATGTTTGTATGTACTTTTGCCTGGTTATGCTTTTTTAGTTCAGATCTAAGCAATATAAAGACCTAAAATTGGGACTTTTCAAGAATAAAAGTGGGGTAAATTACAAACAGTCATTTACGTAAACTCTATTTAATAATATTTTAAAAATAAAATATTTAATGATCACACAATTAATTTGATTTAAGCAAAAATTATTCAAATGTACTTTGATCACAGTTATAAGTACCAGGCACGAAGCTGATCCGCTGATGTTCACTGTAGCAGGTTTTGCTCTACACTGATCAGTTTCTTCCTGACACTCACTCAGCAGGATATGATGTCATTCACTCGTTCCGCCTCTTTCAGTTTGAATCACATGTTTAGCCTGACCACTTTCTATTATATCTGCTCTCTTACTTTTCTGCTCGACTTGAAATGAAATGAAATGAAATGAAATGAAATGAAATGATGAAATGAAATGAAGAGATTTTCCTGATGGGAGTCATGTTTCCTTCATTACTCATCAATGGGTAATGGGACCTAAGAGCTTGTCCCAGTGTCACAGAGCGAGGAAGGAGAGCATTGAGTATGGACGAAGAATACATCTGCAGTTTTAATAAAACATACATTTGTTGAAAGGTTTTCATGGGCTAATGTGAGAAAAATCTAGATTTAAATGTAAAAAAAAAAAAAAAAAAAAAACAAGAAGAAAAAACAAGAGGGCGCCGTCTTGCAGAAAGTGGGAAAGGACTTGTAGATGAAATAACTTATGACGCTCCTGGAAACCCTTTATATGAACAAAGACATCCGAAAATCGCATACTTTCACACTAAATAGAAGGTGAAAGAACATATGTGACAAGAGAAGTATATCTGTATTCACAGTACTCATTAAAGGGTAGACAAAAAGTACCTGGATGACCAACTACTACTGGGGAGATTCTGGAGTGTGCATACACTCTTAAAAGAAATGGTTCTATTTAGAACCAGAAATGGTTCTATCACCTGCTTCATATATGGAACCCTAAAATGGTTCTATATAGAACCTCAAGGAACCCTTTTTTTTAAGAGTGTATGATGAACACTTTACTATCCCATGAGGCCACGGGAGAGGATTTATGAATGGAGGTGAATGAAGGTGAAGCGACTCAACTGATGCTGGAAGGTCACATGATAATGACAACATGGCGAATGTAGTACATACAGATTACATACTCACTACACGCACACACATACCTTTTAGTGGTTGTGAAGCAATTACTTAAAATAAGTACCTACTCAAGAGAGTATGCGATTTTGGATGCATCCATTCAGTAACTATCGCTGTAGCTGAACAAAAAGCAGAAAAGTTTTGACTGATGAAACATTAATACAGTAGAAACTATAAAATAGTATAAACCCAATTGCAAAAAAGTTGGTACACTATACAAATTGTGAATAAAAAACAATGCAATGATGTGGAAGTTTCAAATTTTTATATTTTATTCAGAATACAACATAGATGAAATATCAAATGTTTAAACCGACAAAATGTATCATTTTAAAGAAAAAATAAGTTGATTTTAAATGTTATGGCATCAAAACATCTCAAAAAAGGTCAGAAAAAAAACTGCCATTCTACTTGACATTTCTGTCCCCCTCATTTCTGAAAGGATGGCTACACCCCTAGAGTTGAGTAGGTGTTAAATAGGCCAGAGCCTCTTTGAATGAAAGAGGACTAAGCTCTACTCTGTAGTTTTGTTTTTTGATGTGACCTTGTGTTTTGTTGTGTTTCTTATCTAAGGTTTATCAACACAAAAGAAAAGCAAGTGTGTTTCTGTTTTATTCTTGTTTTTCTGGGAAAATAAGATTGTGTTCACATACAGTACAATACTAATTAACATTAATACAAATTATGAAAGAGATCAAAAGCTGTGGATATTTCAACAAAATTAAGAGACATTTACATCTCATAATTATTTCAGAACATAAAATATAATTCAGAGGGGCTCTGGTTCAAAAACCATATTAGCAACGGCAAATAGTGTTACAGTACAGAATCGTTTAATTTCTGTCCAGAATATTCTGTCTGCATTTGTCTCTCCACTCTCTGCTGTCTCGAGCATTGGGATGTGAATTTTAAGGTAGAATAATTCATTTCCGTGGTCCTGTGGTACTAAAAATAAATATACATATATTTAATATTTCTGTGTACATTACACCACTAAATACTTGACTTTTAGACACTCATATCATTTGTAAAACAAACCTCTGCACTCGACTCCATGTTATCTGTAGCATGAACTTGCTGAGAAGCGTTGTCTGTTATAAGATGAAATATTAGACGAGTTTTAGGACTTCAAAAAGGCATTGTTAAGGAGAATTATGTTTTTTGCATAAATCTGACATGACGTTTCTGAATACTTCTAACTAATGCATGTTTTCTCGTGTGCTTTTATACGATGTATCATATATGAAGTCAGTGGTTACCTTTCATCTTGTTCACACACAGCAGAACATTAGTGATGAAGCTTATGATCAGCAATGCTGCAAGGCCAATGAGAATGTAGAACGACATGTGCTGGTCTTTATGTCCATCTGAAACAATAACATAAATGAATGCATCACGTAATACCTAAAACTAAAGGCCAAAAGTGATGTCCGGCCTAGGAACATATACATCTTCAGCCTTTATTCGAATATTATTGAACATTTGCTAAAGATTTTGCAAGCACATTGCAATTGTGTTTGGATTTACTTTCTTTTTTGTGTGATAACGCAATTAAACATGGCAAATTGTGCAGACAACATTTTGGGCAGGCTGTCATACAAAAACTAATGAACAAATTAATAACTAATTATGTTGTAGTCAATGTGTGTTTTTTCCTGTGATGTTTTTATGCATTTTTTTTATTATTTTCATATTAAAGTAAAGCTGTATTTTGCCCTTTTTGCAAAATAAACCGAGAAATACCTTAACCAAGGTCAGGGTTTTGTTTCGTATTTTGAATATATATATATATATATATATATATATATATATATATATATATATATATATATATATATATATATATATATATATATATATATATATATATATATATATTTGTTTTAATTGTTCCTCATATTTTAGTTTAATTGAACTTGTACGGTCATTATAAACAAATATCCCCTTTAGGCATCACTTTTGGGCACTACTGTCAAAAAACATTCAGGTCCCAATTGAAAATGTTCTATTGACCGATTATTCACAGAAATTCAATTTGGCCAACTGAAAAATTTAGATGTGATCGGTCAATAGAAAACTTTCAAATGAGGCCTGATTTTTTTTTTTACAGTGTACTGTACAACAATATGAAGCATACAATTCATTATCCCATATCAACAATAATCCCAAAATGCAAACTTAAGTACTCTGTGGTATACTATACAGTGTTATACAGTAGGTCAAAAATAAACCGGTTTTGTCTTAGCATTATAAAATGCACTAGATCACTGAAATGACGTCATATGCATCATCAATAAAACTACTTCTCTTATTGAACACACTTACCGTCAATATCCAGATTAATTCCATGTCCAAATAAAATCTCCCTACATGTGACCACAGCACAGTAGTAAATCCCAGGGTTGGTGTTTCTCACGGACAGATTGTAGACACAGCTCCCGGTTGGAGAAGCGGCCACTGAGCTGTTTTTGCAACTTTCTTGAGTGTAAATGATTCCTGGACTAGATTTTCCTGCATCATGTCTAAACCAGAAGACATTGTGTTCGCCTCCACAACTCTGTTGTTCATTTTGGATTGTACATTGTAGAGTCACTTTTCCATCTGATGATGATGATGATGATGATGATGATGATGATGATGATGATGATGATGATGGTGAGGATGATGATGATGATGAGGATGAGGATGATGTTCCAGGTCTCAGCTGCTGCAGAATATGAATCTGACTGGATTTCGAATCTATTGAAGGAACATAATGAATTTAAGACTGAAACATTTCAGAAAAGGTTCATTAAATGTTGACCACTCACCTCTAAGCACCAGATTAGTTCCAACTCCAAAGTAGACCATGTTAGAAAAGGAACCTGCACAATAATATGTGGCTGCATCGGACTGTACGGTTCTTTCAATAGTCAGATTAAAGCTATCAAACCCTGGAGTCACGTTAAAGCGCTTCGTCTTCTTAAACTCATCATGAAGTATACTCTCTTGAGAGTAGTGATATGAAGAGGCTACAAGAGCAGGTTTTTCTCCCAGAGACTGTTTGAACCACATAACTCTATTCATTTTGTCTTTTGGGTGAAAGCAGTGAAATGTCACATCATCGCCCACTTGAACTGTTGCATCCTCAGTCTGCAAAATACTTCCAGAATATTGCATTGCTGTAAAATATTTAATCGCAGTTATTACATAAATGTGTATGCGTTGATACATAGATGGCACAATGAGAAGTAAAGAAAGCTCAAGAAAAACAAGTTTTGTACTTACATGGTTTAAAAAAGAGAACACATACAATGATGAGAAAGACAAACATTGTCACTCTAAGAAGGGTAATTCTCTGTAACCTTCACTCTGCTTTAGGTGGAAGCACTATGAGACGATTCCATTGGCTCTCTGAGCTCACAAATCATTTCCTTGTTCAGCTTACTTTAAACACAGATGTGCTACATCACTGTATATATCTTTAATGTACATTTTCTATTCTGATATTCTTATCAATTTATGTAACATAAATAGATCTTACTAGAAACGAAGTTGTACACATTTACAACATTTACACAAATACCTTTCATCAGACAAAAGAAACGTCTCTTTATAAAACATGTGAGAGGTCAATAGCCGACATATATACTCACACAAAGAAACATGAAATCAGTTTAATCTTGAAATATTACAAGTATACAACAAAACAGGTCCATGTGGAATTTCTTGTTGGAACCTGCATAGCTTTTATGGTCAAGAACTGGACTATTAACCCACAATTTGAAACTCTGAAAGAGATCCATTATAAACAGATAATGAGTTATGTCTGTGTGCAAATGTATGAAAATGAAGGTGTGCGCTGGGAGATTATACTGTAAATCTGGATATAATGATGATTGAATGTTGTACAAGTACATTTACATAGACATATGTTGTAAATCAAGATAAATCGGTAACACTTTACAGTAAGGTTTCATTAGTTAACATTAATGTATTAGCGATTATGAACTTACCATGAACAGTTCATTTGTTACTGAATTTGTTTAATGTTAGCTAATAAAAATCCAGCTGTTCATTGTTTGTTCATGTTAGTTCACAGTGCATTAACTAATGTTAACAAAATTTTAATGAATTATTAGTCAACTTGGAAATTAATGTTAACAAAGATTAATAAATGCTTTATAAGTGCAGTTCATTATTAGTTCATGTTATGTAGTTAATGTCAGCTAATTAACCTTAGTGTAAAGTATTTTTGCAAACCTTGCCAAAAAAATCTGTTTTTCTATTTCTGTGATCGCTCACTGCCATCACCTGGTAGCTTATCATAGCAGTAGTCTACATTGTTGCCACATGACCTCATTATGTTGCATGTTTAAAATCACTATATGACATATTGACCATTCTTTCTTTTTTTAATGGAAATTTGCAGTATTTATTATAAATTATGCATCTATGCACATCATTTTTTTACAATACATGTCCGCTTGTAATCTTTAATCAAATATCATCCCTCTTGCAGAGAGAGAGACTTCTCTTTTCTAGACCTTCAGTGTGAGGGCGGGACAACCTGTCACTCACATGAGATTGACCAATAGCAAACCACAACCATCCAATTCAATCCAATTCCTAAAGGACAAAAACAAGTCCTGTCCTAGATAGTTTTCTTGTTTGAGAAGCTATTTTACTTGGACATACAGTACATCACAATAGGGAAGAAAAGTGACTTTTCAGGTTAATTCAACATTTGCATCCTGTTCTCGTATTGTAAATAAAAATATCTGGTCAGTATTAATCCAAATTTACTTAAAGAGATAGTTCACCCCCAAAAAAATATTCTGTCATCATTTACACACCCTTATGTTGTTCCAAACCAGCATAAGTTTCTTTCTTCTATTCAAAAGAAAAGGAGATATTATGAAGAATGTTGGTAACCAGACAGCTGACAGCACCCTTTGACTCAAAAATACTACGGTAGTCAATCGATACTGTCAACTGTCTGATTATCAACATTCTTCAAAATATAACATTTTTCATATCATTAATCCCACTCTAACTAAGGAAACCAGTTCCATGATTTGCATGGGAATGAAAGCTGCAGTCTGTAAGTTTTGCCTCTTTGTTGCCATCTCTGTTTGAAACCTGCAATTGCAGTTATTTGTGGAATTTATTTACTTATTTAGTGTTTTGAGGACTTTGTGTGGCTGTCATTCATTCAACACATCGGTGTGGATACTGAACTCGTGAATCACAGATTCTACATACTGGAAGTATGACCAAAATAATAAGTTAAACCGGAAAATGTAATCTGAACAAGTAACATATTCCACTTTTGTTCTGACTGACTGAGAAAAAAAATCATTGCAATAAATTGCACTACCAACAGCGTATTAGCATTACTGTAGATTTACATTTCTGTACAGTCTAATCTTTTGCTTTTGACTATGGGTGAATCTCCAGTTGTCACTGAGGATTGTCAGGGAAAATCCACCAGTACCACTCAAATTATAACACATTATTACAAGTTTACCATTGTGATTCACATGCTAAACATGGCCAAAACATGGTATGCCAGAGTTTTCCTGTGCCAAAAACACTCAGAAAGTTTCAGAAAGGTTTTTTTTTTTTTTTTTTTCAAGTATGGCCCTTTATGGCATTATAAAGGGAGGAATAACTTGTATGGGCACTTCTCTGGGATGAGCATGCGCAAACCCAAGCTTCCCAAAATTGTTTTTTCAAGAGCAGCAACGATGTTCTATTAGTGTGTTTGTGAAACTGCATCAAATTTCTCTATTTTGTTGGTAATCGGCACGTCAGTGCATATAATGTCAACACAACGTATTGTGAATAGAAAGTTCCAGGAACAGGTGTGTGTGTGTGTGTGTGTGTGTGTGTGTGTGTGTGTGTGTGTGTGTGTGTGTGTGTGTGTGTGTGTGTGTGTGTGTGTGTGTGTGTGTGTGTGTGTGTGTGTGTGTGTGCTTGGGATTCTTTAGCTCCACCCACTGCTCTCTATTTTTCGGATGTTTTCGGAAAGAATTGATCACATGATCACATCATGAGTAAAGAAGGATGTCGCCTCTGTTTTGCTTAGTTGGGTTCACTTAATATACAACAGTATTATTGATTTCATTATTGACTGCATTAACGCTATTGGATGAGAGCTGAACTGAGCTGGATGATGTCATCACTGTTTTCTGGAGAAAACATGAAAATGAACTAATTTAATAATTGATGATATTTATCTGAATCTGACTTCAGTTGAACAATGATATCACTTGGTATCCTGTTATCACAGTAAAGCTGCTTTGAAACAATCTGTTATGTTTAAAGCGCTAAATAAATGAAGGTGACTTGACTTGAATGATATGTTAAATATAATTTCCTTGAACCCACTTTATATTAGGTGGCCTTAAAGGGGTACTTCAGCGCTGGGAAGATGAATCTGTATTTAATCTGGGTCATCAATGCAGTAGAAATGTGAAATTATTTTTGAATTTGGTGTCTTCTAGCCTGAGAAAAGACAGAAAATGTGTTTTTGTCCCATGGGGATGAAAGACTACAATTCCCAGAATGCTTCGCTGCCCTGTGAGGCCATTCCCAAAGCCACCAACTTCATTACTGTGACTGAGTTGTTGAAGACACTACAATTAAAAACTGAACGTGTCTGTTCAATATAATGAGTGAGTCACCGCACGAGTGTCACAGCACTGAGCACTAACTGCACGAGTGATGAGAGCGGAGGTAATCGCGACTACACTCGCGGCATACATTCACAACGCGAGTTCAGTCTGGCACGTTTCAGTTCATGCCTTTGCAAGCTTAACTTTCATAGAAATTAATTTGAGAAGTTAAAAGACTTACATTGCTCACCATAGCTCCGTTTAAATGAGTGCCTGTAGCTGCGAGCTGAGTGTGATCTCCATCCCCCATGCGCGGATTCAAAACATGCGGAAATGGCTCCCTCTGCTGGCTGTAGTCTTTAGCCTTTGGGCAAACATTCCTCCTATGATGCAAAAATCGTCAATTTGCATCATAGGAGGAATTTTTTCAGAAGTAAAATGCATAAATCTCTTGTCTCAGGGAGATATGAGGGGGGAAAGCACAATCATTTGAATATACTCCAGGGTTTCTACTGATACAAAGCCATATGCTAATCGCTGAAGTAACCCTTTAACTACTATGTACTAACATTGTAATTAATCATACAATGCACTTGTTGTGTTCATACATGTTTTTACATTGTACTTAAATTTTAAAAAATACCTGCATGTAATTACGTTTGTAATTAATATCTGTAGTTACATTTGTAATTGCACAGTTGGGACTTCCCTTACACCTAACCCTACCCTTAAACTGACACACACCACCACACTCTACCCGTATCCCTCCTCAATATCAGCAAAGGTGTTTTGAAATGCAATTTGAACAAAGTAAGTACATTCAACTTATTTTTCGCTGTAAGTACATAGTACTTAAGGCCAACTAATATAAAGTGGGGCCATTCCCTGTATTCACTAGAAACAGAAGGTCAAATCGAGTGCATTGTATTGCATGATAAACTATTCAACACACATGCTCTGTTGTAGAGGAAGTAACCATATAGTGTTGTGGATGAATAACCGAATTAGAGAAGGGTGACCTAAATCTAATTAGCCAACGTCGAGAGGTTTACATAAGATGATGAACACATTTACACCCTTACAGGATGTGGTTCTGCTCATATGTAATTTTGCATGTCGTTTCCCATACACACACAATTGTTCATGTTAACACTCATAGCTCAATTCTTGAAAAAAACATCTTTAATACGTAGCAGAATAAGCAGAGGCTCACCAAGTGCATAGGACATTTTATCATTAGAGACTCAAATGTGGAATATAATTAATGCACTCCTGGAGCATCACAGCTTCAGGTCTAAGGTCCTCTTTCTTTGACCTCTTTTTGTGGAAAAGTTCAGGGCAGCATAGCTAATGTCATCAGTGTTGCGGTACTAGAAGAAAGATTTAAGAGACTTTTTTCAGCACTCTTTTGAATTACATGAGTTAAATGTTACTCACACGTCTGATTCTCCTAACCTGAACTCTGGTTGTATCATCACTGGCAGTCTGGATTTGTTGATGCGTTTCTCCTGTTAGATGTCAAATAAAGCATTAGAAGAGTTATACCCTATTAAGATTAATGATAATAATACCTAAACTGGAATTATATCACATCATTTAGAAATAACTCACCTTTTCTTCTCATTGGTAAACAGAGCAATATATTGATGGTAAGGCTGACTGTACACAGCACTACAAGGCCAATTAAAATAAAATACTGCGTTCTCTCATTATTAAATTCATCTGAAACACAATAAACATAGTGCAAACTTATAAACCTACTGTTCAAAATATATTTAGTCAAATTAAATTGAATCCCCATAATTATATAGTACATTACCACAAGTATATAAAAGCCTACGTGAATATGATTATGAAGAGCAATTTGCTCAATTTGCATCGCTGCATCAATAGGAAGAGAATTACAATAATATAAATCTGACCCTGGACCACAAAACCAGTCATAAGTCTCACAGGTATATTTGTGGCAATAGCCAACAACAAAATAGTATCCCAAAAATCATTAGGATATTAAGTAAAGATCATGTTCCATGAATATGTTTTGCATATTTCCTATTATATATATATATATATATATATATATAGTAGTAGTAGTAGTAATATGCATTGCTAAGGACTTAATTTGGGCAACTTTAAAGCAGATTTTCTCAATATTCAGTTTTTTTTCTTTTCTTTTTTTTGCACCCTCAGATTCCAGCTTTTCAAATAGATGTAACTCTGACAAATATTGTCCTATGCTAACAAACCATACATCAGTGGAACGCTTACTTGTTCAGCTTGTAATACTGGTTTTGTGGGCCAGGGTGCCCTTTGGTTGCTCCAACCAAAGCGAACACTGCCCAACCAAAGGGAATACTGATCACCATAATGGTGAGTTCAAACAAAATCATCTATCTATCTATCTATCTATCTATCTATCTATCTATCTATCTATCTATCTATCTATCTATCTATCTATCTATCTATCTCTCTATCTATCTATCTATCTATCTATCTATTTTTAAAAAGCGTGTTTAACTTATCTATCTTATCTAATATATCTTTCAAACTTGGCATTATGTATTGCAAATATTGCTCTGATAATAAATGGCTTCCATTGTTCCTACTTCACAAGTCGCTTTGGATAAAAGTGCACTTCTCAAAACCTTACCTTCAATGACCAACGTTGTGCCGTTTCCAAATAAAACTTCATCGCAAGTTACCACAGCGCAGTAGTACATTCCAGCATCGGCGAGACCCACATTCATCTTGGGGAGGTTGTAGAGGCAGCTCTGCGCTTTAGAAGTGGAGGCTGCAAAGTTCTTCCCACACTCATTGTTCACGTCTCCATGAGTGTAAACCATTCCTGGATGGATTGTGTCTGAACTCTGTCTAAACCAGTAGACTAGTTGTACTCCTTTATCACACATTTGTGCTTGCACCAAGCACTGCAGAGTCACATTGTTTCCTGGCTTGATAACACCTAGCACGGGCTGTTGTATAACTGCAGGTTTGAGGTCTGCACCTTATAAGAGAGAAAATAGACATTGACAAAAAATGGAATCAATCATATATATATATATATATATATATATATATATATATATATATATATATATATATATATATATAAAGAGTACAGTATTACAATCCTCACCTTTAACCAGCAGAATAGTTCCAGTCCCGAAAGAAACAACATTGGCAAAGGCAGCGGCACAGAAATACGTGCCTGAATCAGATTTCAAAGTCCCCAGGATGGTTAAGTTAAAACTATCAACCGTTCGCTTTGCATTAAATCGTTGCTTGTCTTCAATGTCTGGAGAATATTCATTGGGTTGAGAGGGATAATATGAAGAAACTATCAGGGCAGGTTTCTCTCCAAGAACCTGTTTATACCATAATGCTTTGTGTAACTGATCATCTAAAATAAGACAAGATACCAGCACACGGTCCCCTTCTTGAACGGATAAGACCTTATCCACATGAGCGACACTGCAATTATATTCACCTGTTGGAAAAATAACATAGCAGTTTCCTAAGATGTAAATGTTTAGTAAAAGCATTATCAAATGTTCATGATAAGGATAAAAATGACTTGTTATTTTTTTTACTTACAGACTTTATGAAGAAAGAGAAAGAGTATCATGAAGATGCTGTTATCCATTTTATGATCTTCCTGGGTCTTTTTCACTTCTGTCTAAATGTGTTGCTCAGTCTATGAATCTATGCTTTCTGAAGGTTTCATCATGTGACTCTACTGGCTCTCTGCATGCACGAATTACTGCCCGTTTCCTGAAGTAAGCAAATGCAACTAGCAGACGTCTTGTCAGCAAGCCAAATGAATGTAGCCAGACAAGCCAGACCCACATCAAGATGTTTGGTCTGGAAACTCACCATAGACAGGGCTCAATCCGAAGGGCGGGATAAACGGTTGTCTTTCAAACTCCCTCTGCACGCGTTAGGATAGCGCTACACCAACCGGAGCAACGACGGCGAAGGGGAGCTCGCTGACTGATTAAACATTCGCCGTATCCGGTCGGCTAAACTCCGAACACATCTTCCCTTTTTAAGAATGACTTCAGTGCCGTTCTTTCTTCTTTTCTCGGAGAAAAGCTTATCTCCAAGTCTTCCAGACTCGCGGTCAAAGCTGATTCGAAAGACCACCGTTCGCCAACTTCTGTGTTTACTAGAAGCACGCAACTCGGCTGTCATTATGTTAAGCCCCGCCCACCAACCATATATACACGTTGTGATTGGCCCGACCAGAGTTTGGTTTTTACAGCTCAGACGTGTATTGAGAGTTGCTAGATTAGATTTGCTGCCGCTAGGGTGCGTCTAGATGAAATGAATGCATTTTAGAGAGAAATTCTTAGGGTGGCGGCATGCAAAATATAATTAATAAATATTTGTTACAATATCAGCTATAAAATAAAATGACTAGAATATTGTGGAACAGGAGATAAATCTAAACAGGAGATAAATCTAGAGGAGGAAGAAAGAAAACACTTCATGTTAAAAAGATTTAAGTTGTATAAGGAGTATAAGAAGTTCATCAATGGAAGCCATTGCATGCCAATTCTAACACATGTTTTTATGTATAAAGGGTATCTATATGTGTGTATCTGCGTTTGTGTGTACTAATGATATCTGACTGCCATCATCTGGATGTGACTAGTAGTACATTTCTGTATGTTTGCATAATGCTCCGACAATGATTAAGAGAAGTAAGTACCATATTGTCCATGTTTGGGTCATTTTGGGGTTAATTTGTAATAATACCGATATTTACAGTCTATTGATGCCAAGTAATTTGCACTGAAGTTTTATCCCCCTCATTTGCAAAACGTTGCCCCTCTCCATGGTGCTGAATGTAATGGTAAATTATTGTAAACACACAATTTATAGATTTTTTCATGTTTTAATGCGTAAATTTAAACATATTAATGACACTTGGTGACGCTTCAATGCCACATAAATGCTATTATAAGATGAATGTCTTAAAACAACATCAATAAACATCAAGACACAAGACAATAAAAAATACATAAAAATCTATAAAAGACAGTTACAGAAGTCTAAACCTCATCACTTTTTCAACTGTATACTGATTTCCAAATACAAGACTTCATGATGCTCAAATTGTTTTTGACATATTTTCATTAAAAAATTACAGCAAAAAAAGTGTAAAAAAAAAATCAGTCTTACTCACAGTTACATCATGACAAGCATTAAGAATGAGGAAATTCTCGTTTTAGACTTCTTGTTTGACGGACGGATGCGTAGACCACAGAACTGACCTCTTTGTGGCTTTTTATTTTACGTGTAGGCTGGTCTGAAGAAAACTTCAGCGATGCATAATTTTCTATGTCAGCGGTCTGATGAGAGAAAATCATTTTACTCAGTCAGTACGGTGTAAGTGTAAAGTATTTGAGTAAATATGATTAGAAACTGTACTTAAGTATCTTTAGGGCTACTTTCTAGTAAGATATTTGCACTGCGTTTTTGAACATGTATACCTTACTCCAATATTGTGTTGAATAATGCAATTACTGGTTACATTTTGCATGGCACCCAATTTCTTCTGCAGCAGTTTATACTGCAAAAGAAGCGATATCGCTGTCTGAAGGTACTATATCTTGTGAGTTTTGACCTCACCGAACTTGTCACCAAGGCTATGTGAATGCGAGCGCATGAGCAGGAGCTGAATCGCATGTGTTTCATATTTTACGAAATTACATACAGTGCTAGTAGACTTTAACTATTTTATTTAATATTACCTAACATGATTCTATTTATTCATTACATTGAAATATGTAATGGATTGATTTTCACTGTCAGGTATCTGTACTTTTACTTAAGTATAGTTTTCAGGTAATCTTTACACCTCTCTATGGTATATGTATGTGTTATTCTGGATGGTTTATGAATATATTAATAATGCAAACAATGGGCAGCAAAATTAGACTTTGGGGTGGTAAAGTACATTATTAACCAGTCATTAATGTTCATGTCATTTTTTATTTGAGTGGCACAGCTTACACACTCTCCCCCATAGTATAATGTAAAAGTAAAAAGCTTTCAACTCACCGGGGTTGTAGACTGGACCTTGTCAACACCTTAAAATGTATCATAATCACACATTAAAACAGTTATTGTATCTAATCATTTTTGCTAAGTAATATGTTTTTTAATGAAATTAATACTTTTTTTAGGCAAAAGTTATAGTAGAGAAATTGATCATGTTAATCAAGAATCCTGAAAATATTGTAACACTTATGTTTTTATAAATAATATTAAGCAAAAATATTAAGCTGTTCAAATCATCATATCAGAATGATATCTGAACGATCCTGTGACACTAAAGACTGGAGTAATGATGCTGAAAATTCAGCTTTGAATCACATTAATAAATGATATTTAAAAATATATTAATAATAGACAACAAATTCAAATAATATTCCACATTATTACACATTTATTACTTGTGTGTGCACAAGAGACTACTTTGAAAAACATTAACAACATTAAAAAACATCAGTATTTGTTTGAATCTGTTTTTTAGACAGAATGTAATTTTGAAATATGAGATGAGTAAAAATAGTCTTACCTTTGCGTAACAGCAACATTATTACATTCACTATTACTGATATCACTAATACAGCGGAGAGCAGAATGATGATATACAACATTGTTTTCTGAGAAACAACTGAGAGAAAAAAAGTTTAATAAATAATATGTCATTTTATCATCAAAATCTGAACAATCCAAACTGAATAAAATAACTTTTTCTATTATTGAATTCTATGAAAACTTGTGTTACTGAATATAAGAAATTCATTGACAAAATATGAAAAAGATACATATTCATATGTGCGCAATAAAATATGCTACCATCATCTGTCAGTTTAGTTCCATTTCCAATGATTAGCTTTCCACATGTGACCACGCCGCAAAAGTACGTTTCATCACTGGCGAGGCTTTTGGGGACTTTGTGCACGCAGTTCTGCACAGTCGATCCAGACACTGAGATTTTCTCACACTGATCTTTTATGTCCCCATCGGTGTAAATGAATCCTGAATGAGACTCCCTTGGTTCGTATTTAAGCCAGTAGACGCTTTGCCCTCCTGGACACGTCTCACCATAGATTGAGCAATGCAGATTCACAGAGTCTCCTACATGATGAGAGTCCAAAACGGGATGCTGGATGACTTTAATCGGCTTTGAATCTATAATAAAAATAATATTCTTAGAGTTTCAAAATTAGGCTTCTAAAACTTCTCACATTCCAGGTTTCCACTCACCATTAACTGTTAGATAAGATCCCCCTCCAAAGTGCAACGTTTCATACAAGTGCACACCACAATGGTAATAGGCGGCATCTCTGGGTAGAATATTGGTGAAAATTAATGTAGATTTCTTATCATCGACTTTGACTTCAAGGCGTGATTCATTAATAAATTCCTCTTGAAGATGTATCTTCTTGAAATATGTGGAAACTATAGGGTTTAATTTTTGTCCTGGGATTTGTTTAAACCAGACCCAGGCCACAACTGGGAAAATAGTGGTGTAGCATTCCAGGATGACCGAACCACCGGCTGGGGCTGTGACTGCGGCGCTTGGCTGGAAAACACTGGGTGCCATTAAAATACCTGAAATAAACAAAGAGATGGATGGATGGATGGATGGATGGATGGATGGATGGATGGATGGATGGATGGATGGATGGATAGTTCAAAAGTTTATGGTCATAATTCAGGTATTTCTTGCTCGATAAAGGACCACCACCTTCAACTTAACCTTGCAAAGAGGTGGTCTCAGTCACACAATCATTTTGATTGTCCCTTAACTACAAGTTACTTTACAACTACATGTCAAATAACTCTCATTAGAGTATAAGTAGACTCTGCTAACTGTTTATTGTGATGGTCCGCCAACAGACATGCTGACTATAAGTCATTTTATAAGTAATAAGTACATTTCAACTTATTCTAACCCTAACCCAGTCTACGAATACTCCACTAACACTCTAAAGAATTTGTTAGACCTAATACTTCATCACATTTCTCCATTCAGCTAGGTTTGTCAACCATAACTCCATCCAGGACATCCAGAAGTTTGAGATGTGATTAATGACCAGTTAAACTTCACAGTCCTATATCAGAGCAGCTCCTTGTCCAAGCTCTTGTTCTATCCCGACTGGACTACAGTAATGGTATAACGGCTTCCAGCATACACTGAGGAACCTCTCAAAAGGATCCAGAATGCTGCAACAAGGGTGGTCTTAAATGATGAGCCAAAAACAGTGCACATGACACCGCTCCTCATAAACTTGCCCTGGTTGCCAATTGCTGTTCGCATTAAACTCAAGGCACTGATGTTGGCCTACAGAACAACCACTGGCTCTGCACCCTATACCTAAACTCAATACTGTGCCCTTTAGTAGATTGCGTTCTGCAAGTAAACGGCATCCAAAAGAGGTACAAAATCACTTTCACAGACCTTTACATGGACTGTTCCAAGCTGGTAGAATGACCTGCCTTACTCAAGCCGAGCTGCTGAGCCTTTAGCCATCTTCAAGGAACACCATTTATACTAACACTTAATATTCTAACTTGATACGTGTACTGTGCTAGACTAACTGGGACTAGGAATCTGGGACTAGGTAACTGGGAACTGGTTTGATTGCTTCTATTGTTCACCTCATTTGTAAGTCGCTTTGGATAAAAGCATCTGATAAATGATTAAAGGTAAATGTAAATTAAATCTGTTAATAAGAGTACAATGTTTTAAATTAAAGTTTATGATGTTAAATTTAGAATTGTATAAGTTTTTCACTAATAATCAAAAAAGCATATTTGTGACACTAATCATGTCAATCTTTTGTAAAGACGCTCAGGTGTTATTCTACTGAAGCACAAAATGTTTTTTGGATCAGCTTTAAAAAACGCATCAGCTCGAGTCCTGCTATCATTAAACCAGAAGAAGGACCAAATACTGACAAAGTCGGAAATTCATATGCAATTCATATGTAGTTAATGCAAAGGTTATTCTAATAATACTGTAAAGTGTAAAATAAAAACTACAAACATCCTAAATAAATAAATGATAGATTACTTACAAGATATGCAAGACATGAGAACGTATGTGCGCAGAGCAAACCTCTTGATAGCTGGCATATGAGCGGTCTCCATCCTGATAACAAAATGGCACATAGACTGAGAAACTTCAGTATATCATGAATGCAAATTGTCCAAACTTCGAGTTCTCATTGGCTGAGTGACGTTATAACCTTTCTTACAGTTGACACCCCTTGTCCTCTTTAAGTTTTCCATGACAATAAAAAACCTTTGACCTAGTGGATGTCCTGCAGTCAAGGCCCCAAAAGACAGTAATCTATGTTAATCCATTTAAAGGAAACAAAATGTCCTTTTCAGGCCAGTTTACGAAATGTAATCTGACTATGAAATGGTTCATTTTCCATTCTTTCCATCAGTTTATTAAACTTTTCTTTCCTAATAGCTCTATGACACCACAATGTTTTTGAAACAAAGTATCTAAAGTTGAATGCTATAAATGTTTTGAATATGCATAAAATGGAGAATTTATCAGTAGGTCAAAGGTCAACAAACAGCAGATGTGCAGTATAAACTAAGTGTGCATGACTTCTGTCATGTAGGTCAATTTACTTCATATAGTGAGTTGTGGATGGGGTCTGTGGAAGTTTTTTAGGTTGTTTGAATGAGCCATAGGCTGGTAACATTTTCAAACCTCTGTTCTAGACTGTTTTAACAAACACATTATGGAAAAGTAACACTTTAGCATGCTGTAATGTATTTATGAATAGGGTCAATTGATTATTATTTTTTTTTTACACGGCTCTGTGAAATACTTGATTCTTATTGGTCGTGCATTCCAGCGGTAAGTTATTTCCAGATAACAACTGATAAAGTTGAATAACACACCCCTCATCCGGGTACTACAAGTTATCTTGACCGTGTTACGGCAAAACAATTGCTTACTGAATAAGAGACAAAGTCTTGGTCAATATGGTTAAACAAAAAGAATTTAATAAAGATTTCTTGCAAGAAAGAGGGCACGGTTCATGCAACCACAAGGCCACACCAAGCGTACTCTAAAGACACAACAGAAGACACAATCTTATACACTGTTGGCAACAAGCACACCCCCCTCATTTCCATAGAGGTCTTTGTTTAAGTCAGGGTGTCACATACGCCACGTATCTGACCCTGCACCCCCTAGATGTATATCTCACATAGTCAACCGTGAGTTGAGGATGTGATCTTCCCAAAGAAGAAGGAGTCTTATTCAGCTCTTGCTCATGTGTCCCAAGACCTCTGACCTTTTTATGGTTAGGCCTGGTTCCTGCCTGTCTCAGTATGGCCCTGCTGACTAAACATTACATTTTGCCACTACAACCGATACTACTTATATGCTTACGCTGTCGCTGACTATATCTGGCACTATCTTGAAGCTGTTAAACACTTAAACACCATGGGTTACAATGGAAGACTTCAAGGGTTTAGGCTACTTTATAAAGTGTTATATATGGATATGTTCTTACACAAACGCATTGATTTGAATCACATGGCCTCTATTAACCCATGAGAGACGTGTGTAGTCCATTATTTGGCGGACAGCTGCATTTTTATGGATTTTAAAAACAGCTACAACTACTGCTTGGATTAAAGTTAGCCAGGGCTTTTTTAAATACAGGTCCTTCTCAGAAAATTTGCATATGTGATAAAAGTTCATTATTTTCCATAATGTAATGATAAAAATTAAACTTTCATATATTTTAGATTCATTGCACACCAACTGAAATATTTCAGGTCTTTTATTGTTTTAATACTGATGATTTTGGCATACAGCTCATGAAAACCCAAAATTCCTATCTCAAAAAAATTGCATATTTCATCCGACCAATAAAAGAAAAGCGTTTTAATTTAAAAAAGTCAACCTTCAAATAATTATGTTCAGTTATGCACTCAATACTTGGTTGGGAATCCTTTTACAGAAATGACTGCTCAATGCGGCGTGGCATGATCAGCACGATCAGCCTGTGGCAGTGCTGAGGTGTTATGGAGGCCCAGGATGCGTCCGTCGATAGCGGCCTTAAGCTCATCCAGAGTGTTTGGTCTTGCGTCGCTCAACTTTCTCTTCACAATATCCCACAGATTCTCTATGGGGTTCAGGTCAGGAGAGTTGGCAGGCCAATTGAGCACAGTAATACCATGGTTAGTAAACCATTAACCACTGGTTTTGGCACTGTGAGCAGGTGCCAGGTCGTGCTGAAAAACCAAATCTTCATCTCCATAAAGCTTTTCAGCAGATGGAAGCATAAAGTGCTCCAAAATCTCCTGATAGCTAGCTGCATTGACCCTGCCCTTGATAAAACACAGTGGACCAACACCAGCAGCTGACATGGCACCCCAGACCATCACTGACTGTGGGGACTTGACACTGGACTTCAGGCATTTTGGCATTTCCTTCTCCCCGGTCTTCCTCCAGACTCTGGCACCTTGATTTCCGAATGACATGCAAAATTTGCTTTCATCCGAAAAAAGTACTTTGGACCACTGAGCAACAGTCCAGTGCTGCTTCTCTGTAGCCCAAAAGTGGCTTGACCTGGGGAATGCGGCACCTGTAGCCCATTTCCTGCACACACCTGTGCACGGTGGCTCTGGATGTTTCTACTCCAGACTCAGTCCACTGCTTCCGCAGGTCCCCCAAGGTCGGGAATCAGTCCTTCTCCACAATCTTCCTCAGGGTACTGTCATCTCTTCTCGTTGTGCAGCGTTTTTTGCCACACTTTTTCCTTCCCACAGACTTCCCACTGAGTGGGAAAAATCATCAGTATTAAAACAATAAAATACCTGAAATATTTTGGTGTGCAATGAATCTAAGATATATGAAAGTTTAATTTTTATCATTACATTTTGGAAAATAATGAACTTTTATCACATATGCTAATTTTTTGAGAAGGACCTGTATAACTCTGATTGTATTCGTCTGAAAGAAGAATGGCATATACTGTCACATGCCTGTCCTGTCTTGTGTGCACATGTGGGTTTTGTTATTCTGAGCATGTGCTGATGTAATTGTCTGATCCCTCCCCCCTTGTTATCTGATTAGTGTTTGAATTCTTCCACATGTTCCCTCTTGATTTCTTCCCTTTATAGGCTCCTTGTGTTTCTCAGTCTGTGTCGGATCTGGCATAAAGGAGTTTGCTTACCGGTTCCTGTTTGCAGCGGAGGGGCTCAACATCAGTCAGACAGAGCTCAAGGACATTTTTAACACCCGCCTTAATGAGCCAATCATCGCCTGGGAGATGGGAATGCTGGGGACGTTATCATTTTGGCAGTTTGTGGGGTATGTGTACGATCGTGATGGTGAAGGAGTGCCCTGGAGGGATGGTCTTCCACCTCTTGGGCCTCCCCCAATTTTCCCCACAGACTGCCAAGTCCCCAGTCCTCTGATGACCCCTTCGGGGAGAAGGAGGAGGAAGAATGGCTCCACATTCACCTCCCACCCGGTGGTCCCTGTACCGGTGGATTGTTTTCCAGTGGTCCCAGTTCCAGGGGATGCTGTGCCGGTGGTCCCTGTGCCACTGGTCCGTTTTCTGGTGGACTCAGTTCCGGTGGTCCGTGTTCCAGAGGATCCTATTCCAGTGGTCTTGAAACAGAGAAGGAGAAGGAAGGCTCCCTCTGTGCCTGTTCCGGTGGTCCCTGTGCCGGTGGATCATGTTCCGGTAGTCCCAGTGTCGGTGGATCGTGTTCCGGTGGTCCCAATGCCGGTGGATCGCGTGCCGGTGGATCGCGTGCCGGTGGATCGCGTGCCGGTGGATCGTATGCCGGTGGATCGTGTTCCGGTGGTCCCAGTGCCGGTGGATCGTGTGCCGGTGGTCCCAGTGCCGGTGGATCGTGTTCCGGTGGTCCCAGTGCCGGTGGATCGTGTTCCGGGGGTCCCAGTGCCGGTGGATCGTATGCCGATGGATCGTGTTCGGATGGTCCCGATGCCGGTGGTCCCTGCACCGGTGGTCCGAATTCCGGTGGTCCCAGTGCCGGTGGACTCGGTTCCGGTGGACACTGCTGGACTGGAGAAGTTTCCCCGCCGCCCTGCTCTGCCTGCGCCACTGAGGCGCCCTGCTCTGCCTGCACCGCAGAGGCGTGCTGCACTGACCTCCCGTCCATGGCGTCCTGCTCTGCCCCCGCCACCTGGACGCAGTGGGCCGCACTGGCCACTTGAATTTTGTGGGCCACCATGGCCTCCTGAATTTTGTTTTCCCCATTCTCGCCTTGTTGACCCCTCCCTTGTCTGTTCCTTCCTTGTCTGTTTCCCCTGTTCCCCCCGCCCGGCCCTGGTCTCATGGGTTTTGTTTTGTACTTATGTTTTATTTAGTTAATAAATTATCAATTCTGCACTTAAGTCCTCGCACCATTTTCCTTTGTGTTTGACGTGACATATACATGACTTGAGGGTGAGTAGCCTAAACCATGGGCTTAATTTCATTTTTGGGTGAACTAACCCTTTCAGTGTTATTTTCAACAGCCTATGGTAAAAACAAATGTTTAGCAATAAATAAAGGCTTAAAGCAGTTTGAAAGTGAGAGCTAATAAAATATTTAAACTCAAAACAATGTTTGTGTCTAATTTACTTGAGACAAGTAGCCGTGTAATAAGTGGGAGAATGTACATCCAGCCAGTTGTTATCCCAGAATAAACCCCTTCAGAGTGACACAAGACCCCTCCGCATTGTGTCCTGATCACTCTTTTGGGGTTTATTCTGCGATAAAAGGATGTAGGCTACATTATCCCTTACTTATTAAATATTTTACACAAACACTTTTTTTTTCTTGATATACACTCACCTAAAGGATTATTAGGAACACCATACTAATACTGTTTGACACCCTTTTATATTCAGAACTTCCTTAATTCGACGTGGCATTGATTCAACAAGGTGCTGAAAGCATTCTTTAGAAATGTTGGCCCATTTTGATAGGATAGCATCTTGCAGTTGATGGAGATTTGTGGGATGCACATCCAGGACACGAAGCTCCCGTTCCACCACATGCCAAAGATGCTCTATTGGGTTGAGATCTGGTGACTGTGGGGGGCCATTTTAGTACATTGAACTCATTGTCAAGTTCAAAAAAACAATTTGAAATGATTCAAGCTTTGTGACATGGTGCATTATCCTGCTGGAAGTAGCCATCAGAGGATGGGCACATGGTGGTCATAAAGGGATGGACATGGTCAGAAACAATGCTCAGGTAGGCCGTGGCATTTAAACGATCACCAACTGGCACTAAGGGGCCTAAAGTGTGCCAAGAAAACATCCCCCACACCATTACACCACCACCACCAGCCTGCACAGTGCTAACAAGGCATGATGGATCCATGTTCTCATTCTGATTACACCAAATTATGACTCTACCATCTGAATGTCTCAACAGAAATCGAGACTCATCAGACCAGGCAACATTTTTCCAGTCTTCATCTGTCCAATTTTGGTGAGCTTGTATAAATTGTAGCCTCGTTTTCCTATTTGTAGCAGAGATGAGTGGTACCCGGTGGGGTCTTCTGCTGTTGTTCTTCTGATTAGTTACATAATCAGATTACTTATTCAACTAGTAAAGTAGCTCATTACTTTTAAAGTTACAACAAATATCTGAGTTATTTTATTTTCCCTATTTGTTAACTAACAGCTCTCCTGTCCTCATGATGAGAGAAATTCTAAGTGCAGGGGTGTTGTGTTCACAATGGTTATTAGACTAAATGTGAATATGCATTTACTCATCTCACTTGCACAAAAACAGATTCAGTATTCTTCAAAATAAATAAAAACAGTGAAAGTTCTTTTAAAAGTAGTAACATTGCCTTTAACTATGTCAGGCTCAGGTCCCAAAGAAGAAGATTATAGTAAAACTCACAAGGTTTATTAATATAGACAGAGCCAATGTGAAACAGAGTTTAAACGTGGCACAAACAATACAGGACAAGAGTTCCCCGCTGAATCACTTGCGATCAATCGATCAACTTTCCTGTCAACATGATAAGCAGCATTCCTTTTTAATTTCATAAAAATTCCCAACAAGCATTTTAGAACATAATGAAATGTAAGCAATAAGTCAGGCATTTACTGAGACTGGCACTTCTATTAAAAGATTTTGCAGCTTTTTTGACCAAAGTGCATGTATCAGCAGTTTTCTCCTACACCAATGTGGGTGCGTTTATCTTAAAAGGTCACAAAAACACAAACACAGATAAAAGAAATCAGGTCAGCACGACACATCCTGAAACAGAAACAAGTGAGGGTCTGCTACTGCTTTTGTGCAAAGACCACAACATTAGACCTGTGCAAGCTAAGTAACACTTTGTAGGTGACCGCAATGGCCATTTTGAATAAGAGAAAGTAAAGTGGGTTGGTTATCGCACACCTACAAAACCCTATAAACAGATAAACAGATAAACTGTGTGTGTGTGTGGTCCAGATATTCTCTTTATTGTGGAGACCGAGTAATTGTTGATTTTGTGAAGACATTCATGATCCATGAAAAAAACTTGTTGTGAAAAAATACAAAAGCAGAAATGATTATATATATATATATATATATATATTTAAAGCAGCCAAACGCAGCCATTAAAGAGAAAGAGCCCAACCACTCAAAACTGTAACATTCAATATGGCTGCTCGAGAAAAGCAAGTAAAGTAACAATAATTTTAATTTAAAAAGTGTGGTGTCCTGTTAGGCAGTGCAATACTTACTCAGACCACTGGGGGGAAGTAGGTAGGAAGAGGGAAATACGAATAGGAAAGCGGTAGAAAAAAAGAAGGATGAGCATGAGCTGATGTGTGTTTAGTGAGAAATAAAGAAATTTAACCTGTTCTTTTAACCACGTTATCTGTTGTGCCTGGCTTCGTATTAAGAACATCACAAAAAGCACATGCACATTCTTTGGACCAGAGGTGTTCTTTTCATTTAGACTGAGTTTTGACATTGGTTTTTGTATATTACCTACTTCCCATTAGAGTTAGTGTTACTAAAATGACTCTGGTCCAGTAGGTGGCAGTAATGCCCACTTAAACTGGATTAATCTGATTTGAGAAAGAAGAGAAAACTCTTTTTTTAAGTTCCCATTTATTGCAGTTGCATGGGAAAATAGCAAGTAGCAGAGTCTTCATAAATGGAAGATTCAGCTTAAGTTCTGCCAGGAAGACTTAATCATTTCGTCACTTATTAACCTAATCTCTGTCCAATCACGTCTTCATATTTTCTGTATAAAGGTCGTACTTACACATGTTTGAGTTCGCAGATGCCGATGTGACAATAACCTCCATCCTCCCCACCACCACCAGGATGGTTCCGTCCATACCTCCAAAGGGGGGTCGGCTGCGCCCCTGCCTTCATCTTCAGGCAGGAATATGCTGATCCGCTACCCTCGGATTATAAACTATGGACTTTTTGTTGGAAGTTTTGCTATGCCAAAACTTTATTATGCTTGCTGGGCTGTCAATAAATGTATGCTTCATTCATCATTCTTATCTCCCGAGTCTTTCTGGTAGAACTATTACATTTCTGTTGCACAGAAGAAAGAAGAGAAACTGCAGTGGTATAGAGGGTAAGCATCGATGTCAATTTCCCGCCCAAACACTTTCCTGAGCCGGGGCTGGGTGGTAGAAGAGCTGCTGCGTGCGGATTGATGCGCTTGTTAACTGAACTCAGCACCTGGACAAACACTCGAGTGGTGAGTGGTTTCCAAATTAAACTCCTGTGATTGGCCAACTGCGATGTAGAAATCTACAAACATATCTGTGATTGGCTACATTACTCACTGAAGAGAAAACACGTTGGAAATGTGCAAATACAGATACACACTGGATCTTTTGCTAACTCTTTTTCGCTAATAATATGCTATTATTATGAATTCTTACAACAGAAGCAGCAGCAGGTGGCAGTGGTTTAAAGGGGGGGTGAAACACTCAGTTTCAGTCAATCTCATGTCAATCTTGAGTACCTATAGAGTAGTATTGCATCCTTCATATCTCCGAAAAGTCTTTATTTTTATTATATTTGTAAAAGAAATATGGACTGTACCGAGTCTTTCCGGAAAAAAAAGGAGCGCCTGGAGACGTATCGAGTGGGCGGAGCTAAAGAATGACGAGCACATCCAAAGCTGTCCTCAAGCGTGGAGAAACCCATGTATGCTATCGACCCATGTATGCTATCGATCGGATTCAGCTAATACGTGATCCAGAATCAGGCTGAAATAAATTGAACAGGAGAAACAGCAACATCAGGGCGTCCGTCTCTGTGGTATGTACTGTATTTAGTGGCCTGTCAACATTTGTGTGTGTTTACTCGCAGTTTATGAGGACATGATTCGGTTTATGGACTATTGTATGCGACTAAACCTTAGCAGTAGCAAGCAAAACGGTTTTGCACGTCAGACTAGTGTAACGTTATACATAGAACAACAATAGAGTCCGTTAGCGCATTTGAATGACGAAGCACGCGATCGTGTCGTTTACTGATGTTTACTCACGTGACGATAGCCAACAGCACAGACATTTGAAGCAGTTTTACTCACCGGCTGCTTCCAAAGCAGGACCGAAAACTTTATCGCTGGGACCGCTTCGTCAAAAACACAGTTCTTTGGTATGATTTGGTGAAGTCTGACAGCAGTGGCGTGTAAATCCACTTTGAGACGCGACTGAAGCGATGTTGTGAAGCTTCCCGTCATTTCTGCGTTCAAATTGGTTCAAATGCAGCGCTGCCTTCCCGGAATGCTGTGCTGAAGTGTTGAAGTCGCTCGACGTCACCCATAGGAATAAAGTGGAGCGGGAGCGCGACGCGTCATAAGTGTTCACGGACGACTGGATCTGCACCTGAGAGAGTGTTTATGGGCGTGCATTTCCTCTCTCGCTCTAGTCACACGTGCGCGTGCACCCTACCGGGAGAAGAGCCCGTACGGCCCATACAAGGACCTTCCGGTCTATTAACGTCAAGCCGAGCCATACTCGAAAAAAACTCTCCGAAACTTGTGAGAAACCGGAAGGAGTATTTTTGACAAAGAAATACTCCATCAAACGTCCAACATTAGTTTTTGAAACTTTGTCTATGTTTAGGATGGGAATCCAAGTCTTTAAGCGATGTCCGTGGGGTCCGTGGAACAGAGGAACAGAGGAAACCATGAAGGAAGAAATAAAGAAAGAAAAAAGTTGTAAAGGCATAGTTCACCCAAAATTAAAAATGATCCTATAATTTACTCATCCTCAAACCATCCATATGACACAATGGTGCAATCAGAGTTATATATATAAAAAATGTCCTGGCTCTTCGTAGTTTTATGACAGTAAATGGCAGCCCAAAATTTGAAGTCCAAAAAAGTACATCCATCCATTATAAAAGTAGGGAACCTAACGCAGGGTTAGTTAGTTGTAACATGCTTGGTACTTTCCACACATCCCAGGATGACCAACCTTGTGTATTTACTTTGCCATATCAACACTATAGAGAAAAAATAGCACCAAAATTAAAACAAATCTTTGGAAGCGATCACTGAACATTTATTTTACCATAGCAAAAGTGACATATCAGGGCCATTTTATGATTAATTGAAATACATTTCTTACATACAGTTCCTTTAAGTGTATTTTTCATCTCTGTTTTTTTTTGTGTGTTTATTTAAAATAAGACAAATCTGATATTATTTAAATCTTATATCTGTTATTTAACAGTTGAGATCGTTCTTTAATGCTGACCTAACAGCAGAAGACACGAGCCGGGGTTAAATCCCGCAGGTGGGGTGTGTTGTACAATGAGCATTACAATGAGCCCCTGTTAGAACTATGATATTATATTCTATACTTTCATGAATTGTTTTGAGAAACCATGAGAATGGGGTAAATAAGGAATGAGAGTCAATGTTCAGAAATTATTCATTATTATTCTGTTTTTAACTATGCTGTATAGTTGTATTAGTTGTGCTTTTGTTGTCGAAATCAAAAATGTGCGTATTTTTAATCATAAAAAAATACCTTTTTTTTAAAAAGATAATAATTGTATTTTATTGACAAAATATTTTAGTTTGTTTTGATATTTTTTTGATTATATCAGATAACATTTTAAGCTGTCATTTGCTCATGTTACAGTGTACCCCATCTATGGGGCATGTTGTCACATTTCACTTCCATTTTCAGGGTAAATCAAGAAAAAAAAGTATACACTGTATTAATGAAACAAAACCACACAATTGTACTAGACATGTGTGCAATTAATGTGGGGGGAAAAATACTCTAAAAAATAAATTAAATAAATAAATTAAATAAAAAAATAAATACTCTAAACCCCAAGTGGATTTACACAAACTGAAACAATCAAAAAGTGTTAGGTTGTACTCCACACGGCTCCAGTGGGTTAGTTAAGGCCTAGCGTAATAAATATTTGAATAAGAAAAATATCTATATTTAACACGTTATAAAGTAAAATATCTAGCTTCAGCCAGACTGGCTTTTGTGACAAAAAAACACAAATGAAGATATTTTTGATAAAATCCGAGAGCTCTCTGACCCCTCCATAGACAACAATTTAATTCACACTTAAAGCTACACTGTGTAACTTTTTTAGTTTATTCTTAGCTAAAAACACTTAGTTCTTTAAACAATATATGTGCTAATTAATGTATGGCACCGTGTCGAATGTGAAGAGGGGGATTGCCATGTTAGTCTTGGACTAAATCGGCCACCGTAGGAGTTAAAACGAAATCGGAATTGAGAGGAACAGAAACTGGATGGTCATATACCTTTATACCGCTAGATGGGAGAAAATATCACACAGTGTAGCTTTAAGGTCCAGAAAGTTGTTAAAATAGTCCATGTACTATCAATACTTTTTGTGCGCAAAAAGTAACAAAAATAAAAATTGTATTCAACTATTTTGTTCTAGCCTATCAGTCTATTGCAAGCCTGCAGTCTCCCTCTCATTTACTGAAGCTTTCGCGCCTCGATCGCCCCCCGGTGACCGGTCCCAGTATAGGCGCCCCTCTGTGCTTTCTAATGGACGCGAGGCAAACTAAATAATAAAATTACACATCAAATATTTTTCCCCCAAAGTTAGTTTATGTCACTGAAGGCAGTTATCATCACGATGATTTCATTTCAAGTGTTCGTTTTTAAAATAAGTTTAGTTTTAGTTAGTTATCTGACGCTTTAAAAACAGGGGGTGTGACGTCATGATTGACAGCTGAGACTGACGTCTTCTCTGAGTGAAGTTGTCACTGAGGCACTAACGGACTTTTTTCTGAATTTTTGGGAGCAGATTGGTGCTTTAGCTTTAATTTCTACATTTCCATAACTGTTTATTTCACACCAACATAATTAATTGTTCTGCATCTGCGAGAGTGTGGGCGGGCTTTTGATTTCGCAGCTGTACTTCCTGCTCTACTTCCTGCGCTCTACTGCGCAACTCCGGTCCCGAAATCGCTACTGCGCAGACTCGGTCCCAAGATGTCAGCGCCGTGCACCCCCGCCTGAAAGCTTCAAATATGGCAAGCGGAAACGGATGATGTCGAGTCGTCCATATTTTTTTACGGTCTATGGTCTATTGTAAGTGTGGTAACTTTAGCAACTTTGGTGACGATTTGTGACCAAAATCGTCACAAATCGATTTGTCCCTCCACCACCAGGTAGATGTTTCTAAAGGTGTTGTAGTGATTTTTACTTTTGTCCACCCAAGGACACTAAGTAAGAGAGTGATTGGTACTCACGTCACCACTGACGTTGTGAATTTGGATCACACGTCACTTAAGGTGTGGTTATGAGTACATCAGATGACCACCTTCCCCCCTGTTGGTTTGGGACACTAGTCAAGGTCTTTTACCTTGGCTGTATGAGAACACTCCGCACAGGAGGCTGCCCAGCTGAGTTGGTCAGCTGATTTATCTGAAAGATTGGTGAGATTTCTAACTTGTAGAGCCTTTTCTGCTTTATCAGCACAAGGAAGACACAATTGTAATAAAATAGATTTTATTAACAAAAGATAAACAGAACAATTAACACAACTACTAAATGAATACGATGAATGATAAAGGAATAAAGTGCGTAAAATGCATAAAATACATGTGAGTAAGTTAAGTGTGGCTATAGAAGAGTTACATTATCTTACGGAAAGATAAACTGTTGTTTCTCTGAAACTAAGGTGAAGAACCTTATTATGCATTAAACAAATAAACAAAAGATTATTTGTTATGAACTAGCATCAGTTATATTACCTCTAATGTAAATTAGAAAATCATATACTGATAATATACAACAATGCCAAGGTCTCTAGAGAGAGGTTTGGTTAACGTCCCCGGTTACGTATGTAACCTTAGTTCCCTGAGAACAGGGAACGAGACGCTGCGTCAGCTGACGCTACGGGGAACGCCTTCAGCGTGACAGGTGTCTGAAATCGCTATCAAATCACAATCTTACTGACCGTCGGCAGCTGGTGATGTCATCACCGTGCGACCAGGAAGTATAAAAAGGCACCGTGCCAACATGACAACATTCGCTTCGTCTGAAGGGACTGTGGGCAGGCACACCTTGAAGCATGGCCATGTGACGCAGCGTCTCGTTCCCTGTTCTCAGGGAACTAAGGTTACATACGTAACCGGGGACGTTCCCTTTCGAAAGGGAACTCGCGCTGCGTCAGCTGACACTACGGGGAACGATATACCCACGCCGCCATGCTGAGGGGAGTGCACGCCCCTTACTGGCAGTGAGAACTGCCTGGACGAGTGTTCGCGGAAAGTCTGAACCACTCCCCCTCTAGCCACACAGGCTGCCAGTGACGTCATTCCCTACGGTCATAGCCCAAGCTATATGCCTAAGAGAGAACCTACACAAGTTTTAACTGAGGTTTCCTACTCTCGGCTTGCTCGAGGGCCTGGGACCTACTACTTCCGAAGGAAGGAGTCCCTTAAGGGAATGTGGCTAGGGGACCCGAGGGCGCCACCAGCCGTCACTAATTCGGGAAAAAACCTTCACCGAATGCCACCAGGGAGGCCTCACCTGGCATCACTTCTGTGGGACACCCCAGCTTGGCCAACCCTGTCTGTCAAAACAGAGCCTCCGGACATCGCTCTTACTCATGAGCATCCAGACTGAGGGACTGCAAACTGGCAATGTCCTCCTCAGACCGGATCTCGGAGACGGGAATCCTGGAGAGCAGTACTCAGCTTAGTGCTTCTTACCCTTGCCATCGAGGGGAGTCTCTTCTGCTCGATCCTAGGATCTACTGAGCACATTTATTACAGGGGTGCTCAGGAGGCCTAAAAAAGGCCTATGGACTGATCTACCCGGAAGGCACCGAGGGGGGCCTGCCCGTCTGATCAGACTCAAGCCGCCGTAAGCTCGCAGACGACCCTCAATGAGGGGAGCTCTTAAACCAGCTTGGTAGGTAAACCATGCTGTAGGCTAGCCAGTCCCTGTCCTGAAGGGACTGTGCAGCAGAAACGGAGTCTCGTTGTGCTAGGGCACAAGCCCGCCCTTGAGTTATACCGGCCCAGGCCGGGACCCAACGGCGGGCAGCCGCTAGCTGTCAGCCCAAAGCCAGTTATACGTTCCCGCTTAGGGGAACCGTTTCCCCTCCAGGGAGGCCAGGAGGCGCCTCTACCTGGCACCGTTAGTGCTAGCTGTTAAGAGCCGCAGGAAGGTGGCTTTACTGGTTCCTCAGGGGCTCATGAGGCTATAACGCCAGAAGCCACCTATGCTAATGGCTAGCTTGTCACCGAGACCTGGTCCGGGAATCCCCTCCCAAAAAGGCCCGAAGAGGCCTGACAGCCCGATACACTGGCCTACCGAGCGTCCCAGCTCGGGGGCTCACCCTCAGGCGGCCTAGAGCGGCCTACTTCCTGCCAGCCAACGAGCAAACTGTCGTGAGCTGATGTGTTTCACGGGGCTCGCCTCCAGGGAGGCCTGTTTGATGCCTACGTACAGTCCGGTCTTTTTTAGGGTGGCCTGGAGAGGCCTATTGCCGAATGGCAGTTCCCTATTAGATTGGTGACAGACGGTGCTTATCCGATGGCAAATCCCACCAGAAACCCCGCAGGGCCGGGAAATGACCATAAGACGGCCTGAAGCGGCCCGTCCCTGATAGCAGACCATGCTAGCCGCCTGGCTAGCACCCACGCACACTGCTGCAAGACCTGGGAACCGGGGCTCACCCTACAGGAGGCCTAAAGCGGCCTAGATCCTGCCAACCAATGGTCGGAACCCTAGGTCACCCCCTCAGGGGACGCCATGTGAGGCATGCTGAAACTCAGCGAGCCCTCAAAGTCGGGCTGACAGTGGCTGTCTGCTGGCTGATAAGGACTGGGTATCCAGTCACTACCTTGGGACTCATCCCCAGGGAGGCCGTTAGGGGCCTACTTATGACGAGGTTTCTGCGGCAGCCGCAGGGAGGCCTACTGAGGCCTACCACCTGACCCAGAGTTAACTGCCCGGACTGCCTCGGCTGGCGTCTCCCGCCAGCCAGCCTTCTATAATCAGTCCGCCCCAGCGGCCTATAGCAGCCTTCTGAGACGGCGCAGTCTTTCAGGCAGCGCCTACCAGCGTGGACCTAAAACACAATGCCCACAGCAGTGCACTCAGCATAAAACGCCTTGAACCCTCTAAAGCGAGGGGAGTACAACTTACGCCACCTGCCTCCAGGGCGGCCGTCTGGTCGTCCAGCGGTCCGCCGTCTGCGCAAGGGCGTCAGCCGTGACAGTGTTTCGACTCCAGGGGAGCATCCTACCAACCAATGCTTTCAGATGGTTGCGAAGTACAGCTCGACCAGAGCCTAAAAGGTGAAGCAGAAGACACAGAGCAAAAGTGAAAGATATTGAACACACACAACCGGCCATTTCCTGAACCAAGCCGGGGGGCCGCACTAGCTCTGGGGGGCGGGGCTAGCAAAACCAGTCTAACTGCGCACCGCGAAGAGACGCCTACCCTGTCCCCACGACCACTGGCTGAGTCGCGATTCATTCTGCTATACACCTTTTTGCATTAATAACCCCCAAATGCAGAAGGGGGGTGGGCATTGGCCGGACGACCCTACTGCGGGGAGGCTGGGTAGGGATACAAAGCTCCTGCGGGACTACCGACAGGAGCCCGGGGCAACTGCCAGGGTGATATGCCACCGCGAGACGCCACCGTCATCCCATCAACAGCCTAGGCCAACTTGATGCACAAGCATCGGTCTGATAATCCCACAAACAACGGCCCTAAAAAGGGCTGGGACAGACCTTACTGTAGTTCATGCACTAGCCTAACCTCACATATTCATCTAGATATTTCACTAGCAGAGGTGCCAACGCTACCCAGAGGTGGCTACAGCTAAAAGTTTCACCAGGAGAACATACATCAGTTTATATCGCCGCTACATGCCCGCGGCATGTGCGGTGGCCTCTACTGCTCATATTACACATATCCAGAAGAGAAAACAGCCTTATAAACAACTGTTGCTACACTAGCAAACATACAGCCTACATAAACACACTGTGTTTATACAAACATCGTTCTAGCCACCTTTACCGGGGAACTACAGGCCCACTTCTCCAACTGTTACACTTTTCTTCATCTTTTGTAGACAAAATATCCCTCAGGGAAGCATAGAGTCCAAACATACGGCATTGAAAAGAAGAATGTTTGCCCTAAAAGGGGACTCACCCGCTGTCTTCAGTGCCTCATCGCTTCATGTAACATGCATGCTTCGGCGCACTAACCTGAGGGCGGGGCACTTTATTCTTACATGTAAGGCCGAGGAGGCGGCCGCGAAAAAATCCCGCTTTTCCCAGAGACGATGCACTGTGTGCGGGCAGAGCACACACCGGCCTGGCAGGCTTTCGTCAGAGTCTCACCTCCGCTCATCATCGGCCCGCGCGGCCTGGTGTAAAGCACGCCCGGGGAGAAAAAAGAAAGGGGAGAAAAAAGAAAAACAACAGAAAAACAAAGGAGGGGACACAACATCACTTCCGCGCCCTCGGGGGCGGAGACTCACCACCTCGCTTCCGGCGCTGGAAGCGGTTCTTCTCCCCGATGTCCCTCCTCCTGTTGCGGGTGTCCCGCCTCTTCCACGTCCTACTCCTCCACGGAGGGGGCGCACGAGAGGCCACGCTACTGCGTTGGCCCATTTTTTTTTTTTTTTTTGATGATCCTCGGATCTTGATGGGCCAGGGACACCCTCCTGCCTGGGCGCCACCCCAGACCTCAGCAGAATACACGTTCTATACGCCGCTGAGCGCGCCCTCGCCTCTCTGAACTTTCACACCACCGCCTCGACGGAGGTGCCGAAAAGCCCAGAGGGCGAGACCGGGGCATCGAGGAGAAAAGCCTTTTCTTTCACCCCGATGTCCATCAAATTTAGCCATCGATGCCTCTCCGTGGCGACCATAGCCGCCATCGACTGTCCGATGGTGACTGCTATGCGGAGAGAGAGATCCGTGGTGCGCCACTCAGCCATCGCATCAGGGGGTACCATACACGGGGCAGGATGGCTGGGAGGATTTGGCCTCAGCCTCATTTTCCTCCTCATCCACAGCCATCCTCTGATCGACTGGAAAAGCACAGGCTGACGAAGAGGAGGAGTCTCCATCCGACTCCTCCTCCGTCCGCCTGCTCTCGCGACCTGGCTGATCGTCCGTGAGCACTGTGTTCTCCAGACGATGAGCCAGATCCATCTGGGAGCCCCAGGACAAACGGCGCCGCTCAGCCTCGGCATGAGCGGGGCCGCTCCCAAATGCTGGCTCTTCTTCCCTCGAGAAAAAGGCCAAGCGAGAGCGGAACGTCCTCAGTCGGAAAACGCTCGCAGTTTGCGCAGGAAGCCCCCTCGAGAACCTCCCGCGCGTGCTCTTCCCCCAGGCAGAGCACACAAAAGGGTGTGCGTGTCCCCAGGCGTGAGAAACCTGGGACACGGATCAACGTACGTCCTGTACGCTCCCTTGGATTTACGTGTGCACTTCATTTCACTTTAGAAAGGTTTTCTAGCGAACCAGACAAAACAGTCCCTGAAGACGAAAGGATGTTGTCATGTTGGCACGGTGCCTTTTTATACTTCCTGGTCGCACGGTGATGACATCACCAGCTGCCGACGGTCAGTAGGATTGTGATTTGATAGCGATTTCAGACACCTGTCACGCTGAAGGCGTTCCCCGTAGCGTCAGCTGACGCAGCGCGAGTTCCCTTTCGAAAGGGAAGTGATATTTACGTTCCACGTGGTTGAGTAAGCAGTCCGATGGTGATGACTTCTTACAATGGTTTTGCTGGGAGACAGTGCAGTGAAGAAAGGAGCTGGAATCCGTTTCAAAAGCCTTGAACACGAAGATCTGTGGGATGCTGATCTCCTGGGGCACCAAAGGGTCCTAAAATCTGGAACACGCAGATGAGGCCCTGAAGTAGGTGCAGAAGGTCCTTGATCTGAAACACGCAGATGAAGGAACCTTGAAGTGAAGGGTTGCTCTCCTGAGCTTAACCTTGTTGCAAATGTCTCTGTGTGTCTTCTGCCTCTTTGGACCAGACACTCAAAAGTAGGTCAATCTGCTCTGGTCTCTTTAGCATGGAGACTCTGGACGTGATGTAGTCGTCTCGCTCGAATAAAACTCTGAACGTAGTGTTGGTTAATGTCTCTTTCCTCACAGGCTGGAGGCTCACAACGTTGTCGTATCTGTTGCTGCCTCACAAGCTGTAGATTCAGATCCTCGGATCTTGTGTTGTCTCTCTGGTTAAACCAGAGGCTCAGAACTTGGTTGCTCTGTCACAGTCTAATCCTCGGCAGACAGACTCAGAACTTGGTGAACTGTTTGATTCTCGCATGGAGACTCAGAACCTGACTGCTCTGTCACAGTCTAATCCTCAGCGGACAGACTCAGAACAAGGAATGTCTATTGAAAGGGTACCTTTACCCTTTTCCGAACAGGAGGAGATTACAATTTGGCGCTTCTCCATTACAGTGTTGCTACTGGCTGCTGGCATAAGAGAGGGCACACAGTGTGGCCCACCCTTCTTTCCCCTGTGGAACTCATTTGCATACTGTACACAGTTAGAAGTCTTTAAAGGGTCTTTCAAGTTCATCAATGCATTTCTCATTTTCCAAACCACAATCAGAATACCCTTGGCAATGTACTAAACAAATAGACACCAAACATGATGGAAAAAGATTGAACTGTCATGTGTTCATTCATTTGTTCATTAACAGCTGAATTTGTGGAAGATGTTGCATTACAAATAGCTGTCACTGAAAATACTTATTTCTCTGAATAAGTATGAGATGGATATGTGTAGTTTACATCAGTCTTAAGGTTTCCAAACATAGTTGTGAATGGATTTGGATGGATCAGTTTTGGTCTTTCTTTGTTTAACCCACTACTGCTGAGGTCCTGAGGAATGTTTATGGCCGTCACAAATCAGGACATTAGGGATCCGTCTCTAGATGGGTGAAGGGCAGAAACTGCATGTGGACCAATGAGAAGTCCTGTCCTTCCTGGGCTTGGTACTAGAGGTCTTCTTCTTGCCCTCAAAGAGGTGTCTGGATGTTGTCCAAGCATCTTTATCTGATGGGTTGGACATCTTGTTTGTGCTAGTCCAACAAGATCCAATCAAAATGGAGCAAACCTTTGTCCACTGTTATGGGCAAAGAGGGGCCCGGCCATAAACTGGGCCCTGGAATTCTGCTGTCCACTACAGTGTGATATTATGTAAAAACTTTGGAACATCAAATAATTGTTGTACCAGTGGATAACAAGTGACAGACACTGTTGGTATACTAAAAACAATACAATGAACTAGTTTAAAGGTGGATCACTTTCTGACTGGGCAGCTGAACTGGTTTTGCAAGATGGCATAGCCTACACAAAAGAAAACAAGATGAGGGTTAACAACCGTCTGATGAAATGATTAGACACTACAGTACAATTCTCAATCATAACTTTAGTAGACATTTGAAATAAATTAAGTCAAACTGGTTAATAAAAAAAAGTAAAGATGGTAGTTTTTTTTTTTGTTGAGTTGTTTAATAATCCTCTCCTGAGATCTTAAAGCAAGGAGTCTTTCCTCATGTTTTTGTCACAGGCCGGAGCGGACCGCCTCCAGCGCCGGTCTCGCTCCTCCCTCAGTTTCCACCCCGAGGAGGTCCCAGAAACACCCCAATGACCGGAGAGACGAGGACGGGTAGGTTAAAACCAATGTTTATTAATTTAAAAAGGTTATAGGAAAGGAGGGGAGAAAGGGATACTAAAAAAAAGGGGAACCGGCCCTCTAGGACTGGGGCCTTGGGATCTGAGTCACTTCTGACTCTCAACGGATCTTCCCAGCTCTCTCTCTTCTTCGTACAAGCCTAGGCTTACAGGTGAATATACAGACGGTACACTGGACTCTTAGTCTTGGGCGTACAGGTGAGTATACAGGACAGTACACTGGGCTCTTAGCTTTGGACGTGCAGGTGAGTATACAGGACAGTACACTGGGCTCTTAGCTTTGGACGTGCAGGGGAGTATACAGACGGTACACTGGGCTCTTAGCTTTGGCGTACAGGTGAGTATACAGGCGGTACACTGGGCTCTTAGCTTTAGACGTGCAGGTGAGTATACAGGACAGTACACTGGGCTCTTAGCTTTGGACATACAGGTGAGTATACAGGCGGTACACTGGGCTCTTAGCTTTGGGCATACAGGTGAGTATACAGGCGGTACACTGGGCTCTTAGCTTTAGGCATACAGGTGAGTATACAGGCGGTACACTGGGCTCTTAGCTTTAGACGTGTAGGTGAGTATACAGGACAGTACACTGGGCTCTTAGCTTTGGGACGTACAGGTGAGTATACAGGCGGTACACTGGGCTCTTAGCTTTAGACGTGTAGGTGAGTATACAGGACAGTACACTGGGCTCTTAGCTTTGGGACGTACAGGTGAGTATACAGGCGGTATACTGGGCTCTTAGCTTTAGGCATACAGGTGAGTATACAGGCGGTACACTGGGCTCTTAGCTTTAGACGTGTAGGTGAGTATACAGGGCAGTACACTGGGCTCTTAGCTTTAGTGTGTTTACACACAGCGGACTTCCAGCCTTCCTCACTAGGACAGACTTCTAAGGAACACGTTGACGTTGACTTCCCACACATAGTAGAACAGTCCCACGATGACGCAGAGCCGTTGGCTCAGTCCTGAAAGCACTTCACAGACATATGATCATACAGAGACAGCGTATAAGCTCCTTCTACGCACCAGCCAATTCAAACTTCCCGTCCTTTTATACTCCACACACTATTCACAGCAAGCTCTTACTTCATACAGTTGCCCGCCACCACCAGGTGGGGGAAAGGGGTTGACGAGTCACAGTCGGGTGTATATACATATATATGCAACAATCGCCCATCGTCACCAATTCACTTCCTCTAATGCAGGGCTTCCTCCTCGGCCTGGGGAGGGATCGCTGACAACGTTTGCACAGCACAACACTATAATTCTTCAGGTGGACACACATCAAAAAGACTCACCCACTGTACTCCACACACACTCTCTGTGAATTAGGGTCAGGATCACCACGTTGGGCCGGGAAATAGGTCCTGGATCGTGGAAAGGGTCGGTGCAGAAGATGATCATATGGAAACGTCAAGACCACGACCTTTGAGCACACTCCTTCCTCTTCTCAATACGTTCCCAATGACTTCTCAATGTAAACAATCTCTTCAAGGCAGTAATAATACATATCAACACAGTTGCTTCAACAAGGGAATGCTTCAAACACTTAACTCCGTGTTTTCTTCAGCCCAGTACTCTGTTTCCACTTCGCCCAGTCTGTACCATCCACCTCAATCCGTCCCTCCAACCCACCAATCGCTCCATCTCGCCCACGGCATTTGCCGGGATAAACTTCACCCACCCTGCAGCGTTGGCCGGAATCAACTTCACCTCCTTGCTGTTCTCCGGTTACCTTATTTATATGCCTCCTTTTCTCTGAATTGTCCAACCATCAATCGCCACGTCCATTCGCACACCTGTTCTTAATAATCCTCCCTTTCAGTTGCCCGGAGTTACCGGAACTGATCGCGTGTTTCATGGACATGGCCATTTTAGGTTCCGCCATTTTAGGTTCCGCCACATTAAGTCACTCTGTGACATCTTCTTCCAAAGTCTTCCCAAAGACAGTCAGGTCATCGAGGGAGACAAACTCTTTCTCTGCCAGCATTTTTGAACAAAGCAGCTAGCCACTACCAGCATTTTTGATAATATTCACAAAACTTTCATGACCCCCAGAATATTTAGTATGAATATCTGTACATGCAATATATAAAGAAGGAACAGAGCCTCTGCTTTAAAAAAAATAAGAAGAAAAAAGACAGGAGATGAAGAAAAAAATATGTTTTATTCTAGCCTTGTGCAATGTATTTTATCAACATTTGAATGGTGTTTTTTATTATTATTTATAGTTTTATTTTTATTTAAAAAAGCAACATTTTGAACAAAAAGCTGAGAAAAGCGTTTTATTAAATACTATAACAAAAGCATAATTTGTATCACTTTCTGTTTCTGGGCCACTGTTAGTATATTTACAGATTGGAGGCTTGAGGAAAAAAGGTGTTTGTATTTTACCCATTACCGGTTTGTCCAGATTCCTTCTTGATCTAAACAGTGATTGTCCAGACACGCATCAGTTTAGTTTCTCCCTCACAGTAGTTCAAACTTTCACAATGAAATGAAACCATCTTCATGAACACATTTTTTGAACCTGCAGTAAAAACCTAAAAAAGGACTGAGGAGAATTGATCGCTGAGAAGGATATTATTACTTCAAGCAAGATATGTGATTCGGCTTTTACAATGGCAGACGGTAAGAGAGATCAAATGAAGAATTGTAGAATGTGGTGATTCGTCTTTCTCATCCTATTATTATTACTAATATTATTACATTTAGTATTATTATTTGTGAAAATATGCTTTTAATTTTTGATCAAACACTTTAAAATAATTTTCATAAAAATCTATTAAAAATATAAATATAATGTTTACTAGATAATTAGTTCAAATATTAATATATAGTATATAAATAAAAGTCAATACTTTGTCATCCTCTTCTTGCTTTTGTCTTACAGAACTGCGAGTAGTGTTATTAGGAGGACATCGGAGTGGAAAGAGTAAAGTGGCAAACTCCTTTTTAAATGTTAAATATGAATCTGACCAAATAACTACACAGTGTGTGAAGATGGAAGGAAATGTAGAGGGCAGGAAAATCCTTCTCGTGGACACCCCAGGCTGGTGGAAGTGTTATCAGTTATGTGACACCCCAGAGCGTCTGAAAGCGGAGCTTCTTATGAGCACCAATATCTGTGCGCCGGGACCTCATGTTTTCCTCCTGGTGATAGAGGCGGATTTTGCTTTCTCAGAGAAGCACAGGAAAGTAGCCGAGGATCACGTGCAGTTCATTGGTGATGACATCTGGAATCAAACCATAATAGTCTTCACAAAACTCGAACATTTGGGTGACAAAACTATAGAGCATCATGTAGACCTTGAAGGGGAAAATTTGAACAAGCTTACTCAAAAATGTGGAAACCGATATGTTGGCTTTGACACTAACCTGAATACAGACGGTTCCCAGACAAAAGAACTCTTTAGGCAGATAGAGAAACTTTTAGATGAAAACAAAGGCCACTTTTTTAAAGTTGATGCAACAAGGATGAAGGATTTGGAGATTAAAATGAAAAATGTGGAAGAGAAAGCAGCTGCCAGAGAACGTCAAGTTTTGGAAAAGAGAAGAAAACTGGAAGAAATTCAAAGTGCAGGTCAGTCTCCAATTTTAGTTTGGTCACGTTATTTTACTCAATATAACCATGCATTGTAATGTATAAAAGTGATTAGTTGTTGTTAACATTGCAATCAGCTCTATGTAACATGTAGACAACTAGAACAATTTGTCGCAAAGGCTGTGTAGTTAAGAGGAGATGCGTGATGCAGAATGAACAATGGATACTTTATTTAAAAAAAACACATATTATAAAACACTACACATTAAGGACAGTGAACAATGAACAAGGATGGCAGTCAACTGAACAGGAAAAAGGTCCGAAACTAATTAGAGACCATGGTAACAAATGAGAATTCAGGCAAAGAATGTCAATCAAACCAAACAGAATGTAATAAACTAAACTAGATGTGACCCTGACATTACATCTCTCCTGAGAAAGGCACATCCTTGCACCGTAAAGTGTAGCTGAAGAGGGAGGGAGGAGGTTCTAGATAAGAACGTGGAGCCAGAGGCTGTATCCGAAATCGCATAATTCTCTGCTATAGTAGGTGGAAAACAGTATGTGAAAAAATAAGTATGTCCTGATTCACAGTACTTATTAAAGTGTAGGCAAGAACTACCCATGTTAGAGTCAAGGGAGCAGTAAAAGCTAATGGGAGACGGAGGCTGTGGGGTACCATCTACGACAACAAAGACTTGGATTTGCACAGAGAGGATGACGACAAAAGTGACTTTGAGATGGGCAGAGCCAGTAATGGTGAAATTAATTTTGAGATGGGCAATAAGGGCTTGAGGTAGGGCTGAACCAGTGGTGATGAAGGCGACTTGGAACTGGGCTTAACCAGCAGAGACAATGACAAATTGGGACCGGAACAAACCAGCGGCGAGTAAGACGACTTAGGACTAGACAGGACCAGTGAAGATTGGAGATCTTGAAATATCTCATAATCCAGCTCATCAAATAATAAAAATTCGTCAGAAACCCAGCTCATAGCACCAACCTCAGCAACAAGATTGTGGATGCAAACCATGCCGACAAACTTCACTAATATGTCCTAGAAATGGATGCTATTGTCGGCTCATGCACCTGGTCAGACTCTGCAATGTGCATGGGCTTCTGGGTGACACTGGCCTCTGTAAAACACAATGGCCCCCTGCTTTGTGGCAGACTCGGGCTACGACTTCTGATCCATGGCTGGAGTCTGGCTGAACTCTGCAAAGTGGAGACCCAGATGGAGCAGAGAAAATGAAGACCCAGGATGATACTGAAGAACTGGAGGGCCAAGGTGAAGCCTCAGGTATGTGTGACCGAGGTGAAGACATGGGCTTGGCAGACTGGGGCAGAGTTGGTGCAACTGAGGACAATGGTGTAATTGGAGGAAAGGAGGATTCTGGTGGAGCCAGTGAGGTGGAGGATCAAGGTGCAGCTGGAGAATCAGGAGTCTGATGTGGAGCTAGAGAGATTATTGACCAAGGTGAAGCCAGAGGGATCAGGGAGCCCAGTGGAGCCTAAGAGATGATGGTGAGAGATGATGGAATCCATGGTGAATTTGGGACCAAGGTGGAGCTGATGAGAGACGTTGTTTACATTTTGGAACATTTGCAATGATGGAGCTGGGCAGAGACAATGATGTCGAAGGTGATTTGGAACTGGGATGAACCAACAACAACAACTTGGGACTGGACTGAACTAGTGGCAAGGAAGGCATCTTGGGATGAGATAGGACCAGTGGAGACTGGAGACCTTGAAACCTTCCAGTTTATCAAATAATAATTCATCAGACAATCAGCTCATAGCACCAACCTCAGCAAAGGGTGGAGCTCCAAACCATCCAGACAAACCCTACTAAACCTTAGATGATGGATGCTGTTGCTGGCTTACGCACCTGGTCAGACACTGTGAAGTGCTCAAACACACTGGCTAGAGCTTTGTGGTGGATTCAGGCTTCTTTCTGATCTGATGCAGACATTGCTGACGGCTGGCTGGGCTCTAATAATAATAATAATAATAATAATAATGTTTTATTTATATAGCGCCTTTCCAGAGCTCAAGGACACTTTACAATAAACAAAAAACAATAAACGCAATTGACAAAAAGAGCAGACAGAACAACAGTAGGCAATTGAGAGTGGAAGTACAATAACTGAGAAATTGGGTAGATGGGGCAGCAGCAGCAACAAGAAAAAAAAAACTCTAGATCCAGATTAGGGCTGCCTATGTCCTCATTAGCAACAGGTATATCCATGATTATTTCCTCTTTGCTGTATTAATCCATTCTTTTGGTTCATTGTTCTGTCACAGTGGTTGTAAATTTAATCCAAAATTAGATGATGTGACACAGGATGAACGATAGATACTTTAAATAAACACCAAAAATGACTAAAAACACACTACACATTAAAAGTGGACTATGCAACTTTCCGTCCACTGGAGGGCGCCTATTCAAAACAAAGGCGTAGTTTGATGACGCCAAGTGTGAGCGCAGTATCCTGGGACATGTGGTCTTCACCTCACAGCCGGTGGAAAATAGGACTCTGGCAGAAATCATGTTGATGGATGCGGTTATTAACGTTACTGTAGTGTAAAGCAGAGCAGGACCGAGTGTTGTAGAGCTGAGCACGGCCGCTGGAGCAATTGTTACACAAACACACGGCTCACGAACACTGGGACTTTTATTATGACGAGACGGGACACATTCGCCGGGCGCCTGCAGTATTTCTGCGTTTCTGGTTATGATTATAAGGTAAAGCAGCTCTGTTTATCATATTAGAGACATTTAAGTGTGTGTCCCTCCCTCAAACGCTATGCTGACACGTCCCGGGTCCTTGGTTAAAATAGCAATTTTCTCACAATTTACAAATAGTTGGAAACATTTGAAATATTTAAGGTACTCAACTGAACAAAATATATAACACCAGAATAGTGTTTTTTGGATATTTTACTGCAAAAATACTACAGTGCACCTTTAATATTAATGCCACCTAACAATAAACTAAAGCTAGGCATACACTGTGCGATTTCTATGCGATTTCAGCAAGGTTACCTACTCACACTGTACGAGTAGATCGCATGCGATGTAAAGTCAAAGCTCACGATTGATGTGCTCACACTGGCCCTCATTTATCAATCTTGCGTAGAAACGGGCGTATATGTTGGCGTAAGATTATGCTTACACTCCTCTCACCGCCTGATTCATGAAGCTCTGCGCACCTCTGCAATTCAGGTGTACGCAATACCTGCCCTTGATAAATGCAGCGACTGAAAACGATCGTCATTAGAATAACACGCCCCTATATATTCAAGTCTCCGCCTCCCCCACGCCCTCATTTTACGCCATGGATACACGGAAGACGCCAAAGAAGCAAAACTTCACCGACGTGGAGATCGGGCGCTTCTCAATCATCTTACTAGTCCACTAGTCAGGGCACTGATTAGGACATAATTCAATGGGATGACTCCCTGATCAGTGCCCTGATTACTTAACTAGTGAGATGATTGAGAAGCGCCCATCGAGCCGATCACCAGGGAAGTGGAAAAAAGCGAAATTGTTTTATTTGGGAGTTTAAAGAGTGGGATTAAAGGCACCCAAAAAAAAAACGAATATGGACCCAAATTACGAGTACTGTTAATAGTGTGGAGGTTGAGAAGCGCATTCCAGCAGTTTAAAGCTGTTTGGATGATAACTTATGCCTACCTCACAGTGCATTATTTTACAGCACATGTTTTGAAACAATTAGCATTTAATTTCGTATCACGGCACATGTATTGGGGTGTACAATATGATGATGTGATGTGGAGTACCATTCATTCACATTAATAATTGCATGACAATTTGTAAGATTCTTTTTTATTATATTTTTATGATTTTTATTATTAATGACGCTTATTGTTATTTAGAAGAAGAATGTAATTTTAATTATTTTGTCAGTCTGAATTATTCAGTCCCAGTCCGTGCGCAGCTGCCGTACAGACTCGCAACTGGAGGAATGCCTCAAATGCTTTGGTAGCCTATAGTCACACAAATTAAACATTGAATACGTTGCACAAAATAAACACAGAAGTTTATAATTACTATGTTGTTTTTGTTTTTTACAGTGGGTCATAATATAGCAGATCTTTGTTCAGTGCGTTTTGTGGTGTTAGGAATTGTTTTTCTCAAACGTGCGTACACCACCTCCTGAGCTGGCGTAGGATTTGAGCGTGCCGTACGCCAACGTCCATATTGATAAATCTCAAAGTCACCGTGGGTTTGGGTGTACGCAAGGTGTACGCAAGGTGTACGCTGGTAATTTGGTGTACGCACTTTTGATAAATGAGGGCCACTGTACAGGTGAAAAATGCGCAATAAAACCCTGTGGTGACGATAGACCATGGTGTATTATAGAGAGGTAAATGCATCAGCTATTGATATCAAGAGGATTAAGAATTTATGTATACAATTATTATTATTATTATTATTAGAGTAGGCCTACTTTTATTATTAAATTGATATTACGTTAATTTGCCCCTCCCCCCAACAATTTCATAATGCATAATCGACACACTGCATAATAAATTAATAGATAGATTACTCCTCACTATTTAAAAACATTTAGCCCGATTAAACAAGGAATTTTAGGTCTATAATTATGATTATAATGTCAGAACACTGCAATAATAATGTCCGTCTCAATAAAAAGTAAGAGCAGAATTATCTAAAAACTACTTGTTTAACACAAAATGGGCCTACTTCTATTTTTTTCTCACAATATGGACCAAAATAAATAAATAAATAAATTAAGGCAGTAGGCTACGTTATCAGTATGTTGAAAGGCGAAGCGTGAATTGACGGGTATGTCCCTCTTTGGCTAATGTACTTTCAAGATGGAGGGGGAACATGGCGACTGGCATTCGAACCCCTCACCCGTATGTATTTTCAATGGCATATTATAAACTTACGAGAATACTTTATTACTTGAAAGAAGTAAATAAACATTAATGAGCACATATATTTTTGAAAGAACTAAGTGTTTATAGCTAAGAGTAAACAAAAAAAGTTACACAGTGTAGCTTTAAACTAATCAAGACATGACAGTGACAATATACTAAAGTCTCTAAAGGCGGGCGTACACTGTGCGAATTCGGACACTCGGAAGGTTGTGAGATATTGCAGACACTACGAGTCATTTAATTTGATCATCGCATCAAATCAGCTGGTACACGGCACGACTGTTTGCACCGCGAGCCGGCCGCGATCACACGAGTTTTCATGTAACACAGACACCGGAGCTTTCAATGTTGCTGCTATAGCTTTAGATACAAAAAATAAAGAACAAAGGTGTGAAAATGATTTGTTGAAAAGCAGAGAAAAGCCATTCCTTTAAACCGAAACAACCAGAGGGAGAGAGAAGAGTGCACGTGAGAGAGAGAGAGAAAGTGTGTGTGTGTGTGAGAGAGAGAACTCAGTATGTGGCAGCCACTGAGCTAATAATAGTCATATAGATTGAGCCTATGTGACGTGCTTGTGCATGATTTGGCAATAGGGGACAGCCATATGCTGGTGAAAATCGGGCCGACTCCCCGAACTTTTTAAACATGTTTAATGATCGTAAAGGCGGGCGTACACGGTGCGATTTTTGCTGTCGTACGAACTCGCAGACGATTTTTTTTTCTCAGGAGAAATCGCGTGGACATCGTGGATGCTCGTATGGTCGCGGCTCGCACCGTGTGAGAGGAAATACGAGACGAGCCGAGCACGTTTAGAGCACCTCCCGACCTTACGATCATTTTTAAACATGTTTAAAAAGTTCGGGGAGTCGGCCCGATTTTTACCAACATATGGCTGTCCCCTATAGCCAAATCATGCACAAGCACGTCACATAGGCTCAATCTATATGACTATTATTAGCTCAGTGGCTGCCACATACTGCGTTCACACACACACACACACACACACACACACACACACTTTCTCTCTCTCACGTGCACTCTTCTCTCTCCCTCTGGTTGTTTCGGTTAAAAGGAATGGCTGTTCTCTGCTTTTCAACAAATCATTTTCACATCTTTTTTCTTTATTTTTTTGTATCTAAAGCTATAGCAGCAACATTGAAAGCTCCGGTGTCTGTGTTACATGAAAACTCGTGTGATCGCGGCCGGCTCGCGGTGCAAACAGTCGTGCCGTGTACCAGCTGATTTGATGCGATGATCAAATTAAATGACTCGTAGCGTCTGCAATATCTCACGACCAGTGTTCGAACTATACTGTGGCCTTTGGGGGAGCCCACTTTTCCGGGGACAAAAGAGGACGTGTATATTCCTTCACACACAGACGAACGCGTCAATCTATTGCTTAATGCATTGCGGAGACTCTTAATATACAATTTACAATCACTGAAGAACATCTTTGATTTTAATGAAGGAAGAAAAAAACAAGAATTGATAGGTCAAAAAGTCCACAAATCTATAAACAAAGCATCCGGCTGTCTTTGAGTTCACATGAACAACGGTTGAAGTTACTCGTCAGGCTACAGAAGAATACCATAATTCAATCGATAGTCGCGCAGACCTATATCAACCCAGCCACAACACATAATTGGGAATAACATGCCTTAACACAGAAGCGACCACAGAGGCTTGAGGTCAGCCTCTTTTTCTGTTCTTCCAGAAATCCAAGATCAAGAAGTGGATATTCGTTTTTGTTTTTTCTGCGAATCTTTGCGTTGACATGTACTAAACATGAGTGGAATTTGCACCGCAGTGCCACCACACCTTGATGGTCATGACAAGAACAGCATGTATAGTTATCTTTATTGAAGTGAATTAGATTTAAACTGCCGTCATGCATGAATTAATTATATATTTTTAGCAATTTTACAAATAATAATCCACAATGATTACATTACATAAAAATGAAATTGCACCTCAAAATAACACAGTGTCAATATTTTTGAGACCCCCCAAAATTTCACAAATCACGTTTTCAGGGGAGCCCATGTCTTATTTAGGGGAGCCGAGCTCCCCCTAGCTCCCCCGTAGTTCGCACCCTGCTCACGACCTTCCGAGTGTCCGAATTCGCACAGTGTACGCCCGCCTTAAGGTCCGGAGGTGCTCTTAACGTGCTCGGCTCGTCTCGTATTTCCTCTCACACGGTGCGAGCCGCGACCATACGAGCATCCACGATGTCCACGCGATTTCTCCCGAGAAAAAAAAATCGTCTGCGAGTTCGTACGACAGCAAAAATCGCACCGTGTACGCCTTGCCTTTAATGAGGCAAGTGAAGTTAATGAATGTGTCGTCAGTTTGTTATTAAAAAATAATATTTTAAGTATAACATATTTTATTATAATACTATGAAATATTGTTTTATTTATAATTATATTTTACAATTCTATATATTTTATATATGTTATTTTCAACAGATGCAGGGCATGGTGCTACACCTCTGTGTATTGTGCTGCTGGGCTGGGTCCTGTCAGGCAAGACATTAGCTGGCAGTGTCATCTTGGGTGCTGATGTTTCATTTGACAAGACTGTCAAATGTGTCAGAACATCTGGAGAGGTGAATGGAAGAGAGATCACTGTGGTGGACACGCCAAGCTGGTGGAAATTCCTTCCGCCTCAACTGAACGCAGATTCAGTGGAAACTGAGCTCTTGAATGCAATGGATTCCTCCCCCAATGCAATCCTCTTGGCAATACCGGCAGAAACATCATTTTTAGAAGAGCAGATGGACGTCATATTAGAAAACATGAGACCACTTGGAGAAGATATCTGGAGGAAAACCATGGTGCTCTTCACATGGGGAGGATCACTGGGAAACAAACCAATTGAGTACCATATTGAAAGTGAAGGGAACGCCCTGGTGAGACTCGTTGAAATGTGCGGGAACAGATATCATTTGTTTGAGAGCATGAGAGATAATCGCACACAAGTCAATCAGTTACTGGAGAAGATTGATGAAATGATAAAGGAAAGTGCTCTGCTGGAAAGCAGTGATGAACATCAGAGAATGAAAATGAAGTATCAAGAAAGAGAAACCCTCTCTGAGTGGCTTCTAGTTAAGGATGTAAAAAAATTACTTGATGAAGAATGGGTGAGGAGTGATGCTTTGAAGAAAGAGTTGTTTAAAACAATGGACCTACAGATGGACCAACAGGGAGCTGTCAAAAAAGGAAAAAGCATAGATTTACCTCTGAATTGTATGTGTATTATTATTTTTTGCAATAAATTTATTTTGGTCTCAGTGGTTTAATCTCATTTTTAAATACCGTATTATGCTTTTTCTTGCAGTAAGTGGAAAAGTAAATTCAGAATTATTTATCAACAAACACCAGCTAAAACATGCACTTGAGAGGGAATGGAACCGTCGGGAAGCAGTAGACAACACTAGGATCCAGTACAAACAAAAATGCCTGCATTCCGGTGGTAAATTGCTGGAAAAATGAAATGATTCACTAATTTAGAAATGTTCTGTTCTGCCAACAAACATTGCAAATTCAACTGCCAAGTCACGAACATACGCAAGTTTCCTTTGAAAAAAACGTCAAGAATATCAGATAACCAAAGCTTGTTTTATTTCCTTGTAGCAGACATGTCCTCATGTGCTGATGAAGAGGACATACAGAGGTCTGTGGCTAAAGTCCACGACTGGTATCAGAGGCTTCATCTATCAGATTACGGAAGTGTTTCCAGCTATGAAGAACAAGACAAGACTGAACCGGACAGAGATTAATCATAACACAGTATGATGCTTGTTTAAATGTTTTTATTTTTGTCATGCAGTTATTACTATATGCATGTCATTTCCATACAAACAGATTTTTATTTAATGTCATTAATCCATAACACTGTGTTTGTGAATTGAAGATGAACTCTGTTTATCTATTTACAGTAACTGATGCCTTTGAAATATCAACATTGATACAATAATGAATGTTTACACTAAGGCAAATCATTTTGTGAAGATATTTAAATGATGATGTCTTTCGGCCTGTAGTTCACTTCACTGTATTCAGACAGATGTCTGTTGTTAGATCTTCTGGCTGGAGGGATGGAGGCAAAACTCACCGCTGAATAATTCACATCTGAATCACCAGTCTGTTTGGGGAAAGAAAAAGAAAAATCATCTTGAGAACCTAATCACATTTTTTATGCAAACAGATGTAATATTAAATGGATTAGAAGTGTATATAGTATAAATTACCTCACATGATTGAGATGCTAGATTCATAGATCCTTCAAAATGTGCAGAATATTAGAGTTAAACTTTGACGTACACATTTGTGATTGTGCACAAGATATCTGTATATAAGTCTGTATTTTTCTGCTTAAGTTGCTGATCCTATTAAACTCGACTTAAGTGATGGAAAGTGTGGGTGAATTTTTACCTCTATTCCTTTTCTCCCAGCGTTTGCAGTGATCAACTGGAGTGTGAAAATTACTATCATAAAAACAATATTGGAGGATATCAAGCAAAGTAACACCGGATCCCATACTTTTTGATTATTGCTGTCTGAAATAGAGAGAAAGAACCAAAATAATCTATTTATAGTTATTAAAATGCTGTGAATATACATTAATAGAGCTGCTATAGCTATGTGCTGTGCAGATACTTTTCCATGACTTAAACTGTATACAGTGGCCCAAAAACTAAACATTTAATCCATGTACTTAAAAATATATCATTTGATAAAGTGTCAAACCAAGTGGGATCTGTTTTAAAGAAAGCACACTTTTCGAGCAAAACATTTTCATAAAAACATTTTACGAATAATAAAACAACATGTGAACTTGCAGAGAACTTACTTTATACATTTACTAAAGGAAATGTAACTGGAAAATATATCTGAAAAGTGCAGTTTGTTGTTGTTTGCAGGTTGGATATTTCGTTGTGTAATGCAATGCAATTTTTAAGTGCAGCTTAAGGAATATATTCTTTTTTGTGGCCACTGTTGTGACAGCTACTAAAGCAGATTCAAAGTCATACTAACTAAATAAAGACTTACCAGTATTTTCAAAAGTGGTCCCATTCACAACTGGTGTCTCCCCAAATGCCATATTACAGTATTCAGACTCCGTTCCTTTGAAATAGCAAATCAAAATGTCAAGACATCAACAAGAGTTTTGGTTTTAAATGACTTACAAAGAAAGAAATGTTAAAGAAATAAATAGTTTTCTCCCAAACTATAAAACAATAGCTTGTTGAATCTGTTTTACCTTTTAGTATCAGATATGCTCCAGAGATAAATTCTATTTTATTCAAGAACACCGTCCCGCAGTAGTATATCCCGATGTCCTCCTTGGTCATAGCTGAGATGTTGAGATGAAAAGATCCTTCACTTGATAAAATATTGAATCTCCCGTTTTTAAATTTATCCATAAATTCAATATTCCAAAAACTGTAAGATAGTGCAATAGGCCGAGGGATCTGTCCAATGCTCTGTTTATACCAAACTATCGAGTTTCCATAACTTTTCAAAGAATATTTTTTTTTTATTTACGCTATTTAGACACGTTTTAACATGTAACCCAACCCCACCCCATCCCTAAACCTACCCATTTGTGTGAACATGATATAAAACACAGGATATAACATACGACTGCATCCACAAGTTATTCAAGTTTTCCGAGGCCAAACGATTGATTTGCATGAAGAAAATCCCCAAAAGCGATAGGCATCTCCATCCGCAGATTTTGAACACCTCAAATTTCAAATATTGCCGCCCGTTATGTGAGATTTCATAGTGAAATGTCATTGGCTCTCGTATGTCTTGTGACCAATTGCATCATTACGTCAGCATTGATTGTAAAATGTAATTGGCTCTCATGTGTCTTGTGACCGATTGCGTCATGCTCAGGAGTCTTTTGAATTATTTGAATGAGATATGAATGAGTTCGTTCACGGGGCAGCGGAATCATCATTTCAGCGATTAAAACATCAAGATCAACTCTGTTCTTCACATGAAGACATCGTATGACTTCAGAAGAATTGCAACATGAGCTAATACTTTTATACTGTTTTGGTCAGTTTTTGCTATAAATACCTGTGACTGTACATTTATTTGCCTGGTATGTGTTTTATATTGTTAAGATGTGGGTAGGTTTAGGGTAGGAGTTGGGTTAGTTGCTCCAAAATATAAAAGTAGCCATTAAATATTAATAAAATCATGTCTGCAACGGATGATTGTGTTTAAGGTGCATATAACGGGCGGCACGGTTCACAAAACCCACGGTTCGGTTCGTATCACAGTTTTAGGGTCACGGTTTTCCGTTCTTTACGGTTATTGTTGTTGTTTTTTCTTTTAATCCAGAAATGTACTTCAGCATATGATATATTAATTATCCACAATTTAGGATACAGTATTAAAAAGAATTGTTATATCATAGCCTAATCATGCACAAACTGAACTTGACCATCTCTGAGGAAAGAGATATTTTGATACAGCAAGAGAGAAGACATTGATGACATGCTTTTCATTTATTTGGCAAAAAAAGGACAACGTGTATTGCTATCTCTACAGGAACTTATGTGCCTTTTTAGCACACAAAGATTGAACTGAAGAATTAGTGTAGCATTTGCGTTTATGAAACTTCAGTGTAGCTTTAAGCCTCATTTATACATGACGCGTTCGCTCGAGCGCGAGGGTGCGCGCGGCAAAAATGACGTCGACGCCGAGTGCGCGAGACCATTTCGCTTGGCTTTGTGCATGTGCACGTCAAATTTCGTAACTTTGCGCGCGGCTCCGCAACCAAAGAGCCACGAGTTCCAGACAAATCTGCTGGCCGAGAATGTTTTTTTTATCGTGCGATTAATTGATTTATCGACTATAGCGACAGGCCTACGCGCTCATTTGCATTTATTCTTGTGACTCATTTGCTAAACTGAACGTCCAATCAGAGTACCCTCTCTTACCGATGGCCCGACACAAATTTCCCCAAAAAACAAAGTGTACTAAATAACTAAATCTCGACCCTGAGCCCATTGGCGTCAGAAACTCTTCGACGCAGATCCGTCTTAGCCTTTGAAGGGTGCGCCTGAAAGCGTCGTCCCCACCCCTTTTGTTGGGAAGTACTAGTGGTGACGCTCTTATTTTGTTGCGCTCTGTGTGAGGAGCTTGTACTCGGCTTCTGCTGCTCCCATCCAGCTGCAGCAGAAGTCTGGGGTTTACGAGGGAGAAACTGTTGGAGCGCCGCCACTTGTTTCTTAGCCTCCTGAAATCTGTCGGTGACAGTAGTGATGGTGCCACCGAACAGACCATCAGGAGACCACGGCGCATCCAACAGAAAGCTCTTATCTCTCACTTATATCTCTATGAGGTTAAGCTATAAATGCCTCTCTGTGGCCACCAGGGCTGCCATAGAACAGCCAACAGATCTGGCCGTCTCCTTGGTGGCCATGAAGAGCAAGATCAGCTCCGATCTCATCACTTTTTTCCCCAGATTTTTTAGCAGGTCAGCTTGGTATGCTTGCACTATTGCCATAGTGTGCAAGCATGCTGCGGCCTGACTCGCTGCCGAGTACGCTTTGCCCACCAATCCCGATATAGCTCTTAATGGCTTGGTGGGCAATGTCGGGGCTTTGATGGATGATGCCGAATTGGGAGAGAGATGGCTCGCAAGTGGATCATATCTGTGTTTTTTCAGCCCAACTATATTACTATAGGTGGATATCTGCGGGCTGAAAATTCTGAACGAAACTGGACGATTCCATGACCTCGACACCTCATTGTGAAGGTCGGGAAAGAACGCCAAGCCCTGTTGTTGAGGTAGTGTGTGCAGGAAGGAAACGCTCACCTAATCTGCTTCTTGCAGACGGGCGTTCCTGACTTTCTTGTGGCTAGACCAGACTGAGTCTGGCCACTGTTCTACTCAACACATCTTTCTTAATGATAAATGCTCACAGTGCTCACAAACAGCCCCCTCGAGGGCTGCCTGAGCATGCTGCACTCCCAGGCAAACAACACACAAGCTGTGTGTATATCCACCCGTGATGAAGGGTGGGCAGGGATGAACACACTTATGGAATTCTTGCAGTGTTTATTCACTCGGCATTTTAACACACTAATGTGTGTGCAGACAGTATATCGTTTTTTTGTGTGGGTGAAACTCTTTTAAAGACATCAACACCATAACTTACAGACAATGGGTACACAGTGCGCTACTGAAGGCACAGAAGCTAGTTTCTGTTTGTGTTCATGGGTGCTTTATAGTCTGTGACGTTACCGCCTATGATGTTGCATCATTTCATTGGTTGGTTACATACGTGCTTCAGGATGCAATCATGCAGTGGCGTTCCTGCATCGGTGACACAGCAGAGAACTCCGTATTGTCAGGGAACACAGGCTTACAGAAGTAGTGAGTAACAGTAAATAATAAACAGTTTTATCCAGTATCCTGTTTCCCATAGAAAACCAAGAAATAGTTTAAAATACACTTTATCTAAATGGTTTTATGGAAAAATGCTTAACACGCAATTTAGCATGTTGAGTTCATATTGTGGGCTCATCTACTCGCCTGTATATGAATCATCCAAAATGTCTATATGTGTTTGGTCTTATAATATCACTGTCTTAGTACATTAGCACTAACTAGTAAAAAATAATTGGCAGGCAGCTGAAAAAAAAACCTTTAGGTGCACATTCCTAAGGGTATGACATGATGTGACCTCAAATATTAGCTGTTGTACATAATAATAAGTTGGATAATTAATGACAGATACTGTTGGTATACTATAAACAAGACACTGAACTAGTTTAAATGTGGATCACTCTCTGTCCGCGCAGCTGAACCAGCTCTACTGGTTGTGCAAGATGGCATAGCCTACACAAAAGTGAAAAAGATAAGGGCTGAAAAACGTCTGATGGGAAAGATACACTACAGGAACTACAGTACAATTCTCAGTAGTAACTTAAGTAGACATTTTAAATAAATAAAGTCAAACTGGTTTGTAATAAGTAAAGAGTAAAGATTTTTTTAATCATCCTCTGCTGAGATCTAGATTTAACTCTTTCCCTGCCAGTTGCTAGCCACAATATTCACAAAACGTCTCAGGTTACGTATGTAACCCTAGTTCCCTGAGGGAACGAGACGCTGCGTCGAAACGCTGTGAGAACGCCTCTGCGTTAATGCGTCGTGAAGCGCCTGTAGAACCATTCCATCGGAAAAAAGATCGATCGTCGGCGTGATGACGTCATCGACGGGAAGCTATAAAGCGTCCGTGAAAACAAACAGGAACTAACTTCTGATAAAGCCTGAAGTAAGTGATCACGGACACGCCGGGAGTATGGCAGAGCGACGCAGCGTCTCGTTCCATCAGGGAACTAGGGTTACATACGTAACCTGAGACGTTCCCTTTCGGGGAACTCGAGCTGCGTCGAAACGCTGTGAGAACGCTTATACCCACACCGCCATAGGACCAAGTGTCTCGTATGTGTGAAGCCGAAGCGCACACGGTTACGAGAGTACCTGCGCCCCAACAGTAGATGCCAGGTCTAGTTCATAGAACCTGACGAAGGTTAAAGGAGACGACCATCCGGCCGCGTTGCAAATATCGTGGAGGGAAGCCCCTGACAAGAGTGCTTTAGAAGCAGCCATACCCCTGGTTGAATGCGCCCGGACAGCCAGTGGAGACGGCTGCCCGGCCGCTTCATAAGCAAGTGAGATGGCCTCGACCACCCACTTGCTCATCCTCTGCTTGGATACTGGAGCCCCCTTCTTAGGGGGTCCGAAACAGACAAATAATTGGTCAGATTTTCTCCACAGGGCAGCTCTGTGGACGTATGTATCCAGTGCCCTCACAGGACACAGCAGATTCAATCTTTCCTGGTCTGACATCTTAAACGGAGGAGGACAGAAGGCTTGGAGAGTGATGGGGCCCCGTGGGCTCGTAGGAACCTTGGGGACATAACCCGGCCTGGGATGCAGAAATGCTTTCACCATCCCAGGCGCAAACTCTAAGCATGAGGGCCCTACCGACAGGGACTGAATATCTCCTATTCTTTTGAGAGATGAAATGGCCAAAAGAAAGATGGTTTTCAGGGTGAGGAACTTGTCCGAAACCTCCTCCAAAGGTTCGAACGGTGGTCCAGACAAGCCCCTCAAGACAATGGCCAAGTCCCATGCTGGGACCCTCGAGTGCATAGCCGGCCTCAACCTCAAAGTGCCACGGAGGAAGCGTGTAATTAGAGGGTGTCTTCCCAAAGACACTCCACCGAAAGGGACGTGGAAGGCACCCAAGGCCGCCACGTACACCTTTATTGTGGAGGGGGTCAACCCTGCCGAGAACCTTGCCTGCAGGAACTCCAGCACTGTACCAACCGGGCAGTTAACTGGGTCCCACTGGCGTTCTCTGCACCATGCTGAGAAAAGTCTCCATTTCAAAGCGTACAGCTTCCTCGTGGACGGAGCTCTGGAGTGCAGGATGGTCTCTACGACCTCGGCCGAGAGACCTTCCTCTATGAGCCTAGCCCCCTCAGAGGCCAGGCCCACAGTTTCCACATCTCCGGGCGTGGGTGCAGGAATCTCCCGCCCGCCTGAGAGAGTAGATCCCTCCTGGTCGGAATCTCCATCGGAGAGCCTTCCAGGAGAGATATCAGGTCCGAAAACCACACTCGGGTCGGCCAGTATGGAGTCACTAGAAGTACCTGGGCCCCGTCCCGGCGTACCCTCTCCAGAACTCCTGGAAGCAAGACAATCGGGGGGAAGGCGTACAGAGGCAGCCTCGGCCACTCCTGTACCATGGCTTCCAACCCCAGCGGGGCTGGATGGGTCAGAGAAAACCACTGCGGGCAGTGGGAATTCTCCGCCGAAGCAAATAGGTCTATTTCTGCTCTCCCATATACCTTCCATAGGAGCTCCACCACCTCTGGGTGGAGTCTCCATTCCCCGGGCCTCGGCCCCTGTCTCGACAGGCTGTCTGCTTCCTGATTCAGGGCCCCCGGGATATATACTGCCCTGATTGACAGCAATTTCCCTTGGGCCCACAGGAGGATCCGATGTGCTAATTTGTCCAACGGACGAGACCTCAGACCCCCCTGGTGATTTATATAGGCGACCACCGACGTGTTGTCTGTCCTGACTAGCACGTGGTGGCCCCTGAGGTCGGGCAGGAACTGTTTCAATGCAAGAAACACTGCGAGCATCTCTAGCCGATTTATGTGCCAGTGCCGCTGATGTTCCTGCCATAGACCCTGGGATGAGCGACCACTCATGGTCGCCCCCCAGCCCGTGAGAGAGGCATCTGTCGTTAGCGTTACGCGACGAACATGAGCCCCTAACACGGGACCCTGAGATAAAAACCCCGGGTTTTTCCACATGACCAGAGCACGTAGGCATCGCCGCGTGACTTTGATCGTGCGGAGCGGATTTCCCCTCGGGGAGAACCCTTTTGTTTTGAGCCACCACTGCAGTGGCCTCATGTACAGTAGGCCAAAAGGTATCACGTTGGACGCTGCTGCCATGAGACCTAACAGTTTCTGGAACTGTTTCACAGTGACGGCCCGGCCTAGCCTCTGTTCTTTGACGGCTGCCAGGATCGATGCTATGCGTGTTGGCGATAATTGCGCCTGCATAATTACCGAATCCCAGTTCACACCTAGAAAAGTGGTTCTCTGAGCCGGAGAAAGCACACTCTTCTTGGCGTTCAGCCTCAACCCCAGCTTCGACATATGGGCGAGAACAGCATCTCGATGCTGAACCGCCATCTGCTCTGTATTCGCTAGAATCAGCCAGTCGTCGATATAGTTCAGAATGCGGATGCCCTGCAGACGCAGCGGCGCCAGAGCTGCATCCACACACTTGGTGAACGTGCGGGGTGACAGTGCTAGACCGAAGGGAAGTACTCGATATTGGTATGCCTCTCCCCCGAAGGCAAACCTCAGGAACTTCCTGTGATGTGGAAGGATGGAGACATGAAAATACGCATCTTTGAGGTCTATGGTGACAAACCAATCGTCCGACTTGATCTGCGATACAATCTGTCTGAGTGTAAGCATCTTGAATTTGAGCTTGGCCACTGTGCGATTCAATAGCCGCAGATCTAATATCGGGCGTAAGCCCCCATCCTTCTTCGGCACGATGAAGTAACGGCTGTAAAAGCCAGACTCCCTGCTGGGAGGGGGAACCCTCTCTATAGCCCCTTTTTGCAGGAGTGTCTCTACTTCCTGTGCCATTACCAGAGCCTGCTCCGGGCCTACCTCTGTAGGTAGGACACCGCTGAAAGGAGGTGGCCGACTTCTGAATTGAATGGCGTACCCCTTTTCTATTATCTGCAGGACCCACTGAGATATATTTGATAGACGTTTCCACTCGTCTAGAAAATCTACTAAGGGAACCAGCCTCTCGAGCCTGGCCTCTGGTGTATTTTGAGCAACAAGCACAGTGCCCTGAAGCGGCGGACCGGCAGGGAACGACTGACTTGACTGCTCGGGGGCCCCCCGAAGGGGGCGCGGACCACCCTCGGGTGGCCCGCGGAGACCGACTGCGCCCCGGCATTGCGGCGGGGTTGGCAGCGCGGCCCCCCGAGGGTGCCGCAGGGAAACGGGTACCGTTGGCAGGGGTAAACACCGTTTCCCTACGGGGGGAACCACCCTCAGCGTCCTGACGCTTCTGGCGTCAGGAACGCTTCGACGAGGCCTTCTTGGTGATCAGGACTGTCCTCAGATCAGCCCTGCCCCTCGAAGGCCTCGTCTGAGAGCGCCGCCCCTCGTCCCCGCGCTGAGGGGGAGCTCGGGTAGCGACGCTCTGCTTTTGTTGAGCCCTGTGTGAGGAGCTCGTACTCGGTTTGGGCTGCTTGATTGTGTCAGGAGCAGCCCCAGGGACCTGGACCCGGAGAGGGAGGAACTGCTTGAGCGCCGCAGCTTGCTTTTTCGACTCCTGGAACCTCTCGGTGACAATGTGAACTGCGTCACCGAAGAGGCCTCCAGGAGAAAGCGGCGCATCAAGCAGGAAAGCTTTCTCCCTCTCCTTGATGTCTGTGGGGTTCAACCATAAATGCCTCTCCGTGGCCACCAATGCTGCCATAGAGCGGCCAACACATCTGGCCATCTCTTTGGTGGCCCAGAGAGCTAAATCAGCGGAAGATCTCAATTCTGCTACAATATCTCCCCCCACGACATCACTACCGTCCAAATCCCTCAGCAGGTCAGCCTGATATGCCTGCACGATAGCCATAGTGTGCAGGCATGCAGCAGCTTGACCCGCTGCCGAGTACGCTTTACCCACCAGCGCCGACGTCGTTTTAAGAGGTCTGGTGGGCAAAGTCGGGGCCTTAAGGGACGATGCCGAAGAAGGCGAGAGATGGCTCGCAAGCGTCTCTTCAACCTTTGGCATCGCCCCATAACCATATTGTTTCAGCCCGGCGATGTTACTGTAGACCGAGGTCTGCGGGCTGAAAACTCTATATGATGCCGGTCTCTTCCATGATCTTGCCACCTCGGTGTGCAAGTCATGAAAGAACGGCAGGCCCTGCCGCTGAGGCTCTGAAGCGCGAGACGGCAGGAATCTTTCGTCTAATTTGCTATGACGCTTTCTTCCTGCCTCAGTTCTTTCAGTGGGCCAGTCGATGTTTAACCTGGCCACTGCTCGCGTCAGAACCTCAACTAGCTCCTCACTAGCAGGGGACTGAAGTGGCGAGTCTTCAGTCTCGATGCTTTCAACGTCCACCTCCTCAGAGCTGGACAGATGAAGCACCGGCGACTCTCTCGGGGGGGAAGAAACCGCCATGCGTGCTTCCATGCCTCGAGAAGAGCCGCTGGATGGAGCAGGTGAGGGCAGAGATAAGGCAGCGCCCGTCTCTAACCCCTCTGCCACATCCAATTGTGATCCCCACGACTGCAGCCTTCGCTCCGCCTCGGCGGCAGCGGGACCAGAGCCGCGGGGAACACGAGCCGAGGCACCCTCCTCGAAGAGTGCCCGGCGGGAGCGCAGCGTTCTCAGTGGTAATCGCTCACAATGCTCGCAAGCAGCCCCCTCGAGGGCTGCCTGGGCATGCTGCGCTCCCAAGCATGCAACACAGAGAAGGTGTGTGTCCCCACCCGTGATGTAGCGTGGGCAGGGAGGAACACACTTTCTGAAATTGCAGCTCTCACTCGCCATCTCTATCTATTTTATTTTTTCTCTTTTTTTTGTTAATCTACTGATATTTAACAAAAAGGGTGGAAAATCTCTGGATATAGACAGACAAAAAATCCAAATAGACAGACAGGTTCACACAGATCGCTTGCTGAAGGCTCAGAAGCTAGTTCCTGTTTGTTTTCACGGACGCTTTATAGCTTCCGGTCGATGACGTCATCACGCCGACGATCAATCTTTTTTCCGATGGAATGGTTCTACAGGCGCTTCACGACGCATTAACGCAGAGGCGTTCTCACAGCGTTTCGACGCAGCTCGAGTTCCCCGAAAGGGAACATGATTGACTACGAGAATATTTTGTTTGAATATCTAATTATGCAATATATCAAAAAAGAAAGAACAGAGCCTTTGCTTAAAAAATAAAAATAAAAATGTAATTAAATATTCTAGCTTTGTGCATTGTATTTTATCAAGACTTGAATCTTTTATTTATTTATTTATTTTTAAAAAGCTACATATTGAACAAAAAGATGATAAAAGCATTTTATCAAAGACTATAACTGCATAAGCAATGCTTTTATCACGTGTTTCTGGGCAACTATCAGTAGGTTACAGTTTGAAGGCTTGAGGAAAAAAAGGTGTTTGTATTTTACCCATTACCGGTTTGTCCAGATCCCTTCTTGATCTAAACAGTGATTGTCCAGACACGCCTCAGTTTAGTTTCTCCCTCACAGTAGTTCAAACTTTCACAATGAAATGAAACAATTTTTATGAACATTTTTTTTAATTTATCTGCAGTAAATACAAACAAATAAATAAAAAATACTGAGAGGAGGATTTATCACTGAGAAGGATTAATTATTATTTCAAGCAAGATATTTGGCTTTTACAATGGCAGACGGTAAGAGAGATCAAATTAAGCATTTTTCAGTAAGAATTGTAGAATGTGGTGATTCGTCTTTCTCTTTTTATTATTATGTGAAAAAATGCTTTAAATTAAATGTTTGTGAAAAAACACTTTCCAAATTATTTTAAATTATTTCAATACAAAATAATACAAATATTATGTTTATTAGATAACTAGTTCAAATATAACCAAATGATCAGAAAATACTTTGTCATCCTCTTCCTGCTTTTGTCTTACAGAACTGCGAGTAGTGTTATTAGGAGGACATCGGAGTGGAAAGAGTAAAGTGGCACACTCCTTTTTAAATATTAAATATGAATCTGACCAAATAACCACACAGTGTGTGAAGATGGAAGGAAATGTAGAGGGCAGGAAAATCCTTCTCGTGGACACCCCAGGCTGGTGGAAGTGGTATCATTTATGTGACACCCCAGAGCGTCTGAAAGCGGAGCTTCTTATGAGCACCAACATCTGTGCGCCGGGACCTCATGTGTTCCTCCTGGTGATAGAAGCTGATTTTGCCTTCTCAGAGAAGCACAGGAAAGCAGTCGAGGATCACGTGCAGTTCATTGGTGATGACATCTGGAATCAAACCATAATAGTCTTCACAAAACTCGAACATTTGGGTGACAAAACTATAGAGCATCATGTAGAACTTGAAGGGGAAAATTTGAACAAGCTTACTCAAAAATGTGGAAACAGATATGTTGGCTTTGACACTAACCTGAATACAGACGGTTCCCAGACAAAAGAACTATTTAGGCAGATAGAGAAACTTTTAGATGAAAACAAAGGCCACTTTTTTAAAGTTGATGCAACAAGGCTGAAGGATTTGGAGATTAAAATGAAAAATGTGGAAGAGAAAGCAGCTGCCAGAGAACATCAAGTTTTGGAAAAGAGAAGAAAACTGGAAGAAATTCAAAGTGCAGGTCAGTCTCTTATTCTTATTCTCTTATATAATCAAAAATGGCATTTTATTAAAAATGTCACGGTGGCTGTAGTTTAATCCAAAATTTTGAGATGCATGATGCAGAATGAACAATATACTGTTCACGAGTTCGCACTTAGATATAATTTATGGAGCGTGAGTTTAAATGCCTGAGTTTAAACCCCCCACCTGTGTCAGCTGAATGAGCTTCTCCAGAAACTTGTTTATAAAACATCGATTAGCAAAAATCATGTATATCCACGAGAAACCCCTTTTGCTATTTTAAACCATTCTTTTGCTTAAGTGATCTGTCTCAGTGGCTGTAAATTTAATCCAATGATGAGATGTGTGACACAGAATGAGCAATAGATACTTTTAATAAACCAAAAATGACAACAAAAAACAATACACATTAAAGGGTTAGTTCACTCAAAAATGAACATTTTGTCATTAATTACTCACCACAATGGCTGACCGTACACCGAATCCAAAAAACACTGAAGTCTTTTCAGCAGTTCAGATCACCAGTGTCACATGAATCAGAAAACGATACGCTGATTCATAACTCTCCAAAGCTTCATGAACCAGTGTTTGAAATCAGCCCATAAGTCATTATTTAGTTGTTGTTTATTTGTGAACAAAACCTATACTCATCACTTCATAAAATTATTGTAGGAACACGTTAGGGACATGGACTTTTTAACGATCTTTAGTGCCTTTTATTTGAGTGCCTCAAATGACGCCACACTGTCATTTGAGCCGTTTGTCCAGAATACAGTTAAGACATCATTTTATCACCTCAGAAAAATAGCCCGGCTACGTCCTATGTTATCCTTTTCAGTAGCTGAAAAGTTGATTAACTCTTTTGTCTTTACGCGCATTGACTACTGCAATGGTCTTCTAGCCGGGGTATCTAAATCATCACTGGATAAATTACAATATCTTCAAAATTCAGCTGCTAGAGTATATCTGGGGTCAGAGCCAGGGACCATATAACTCCGGTCTTGGAGTCCCTGCACTGGCTACCTGTTAGGTACCGTATTGATTTTAAAATCCTTATGCTGGCTTATAAATCTCTGCACAATCTGGCACCTGAGATTTAACTGATTTATTAATCCCGTACACACCACGTCGCAATCTGCGCTCCTCTCAGAGTGGTCTTTTGGTTGTCCCGAAGACACAGCTTCATACGCGGGGTGACCGAGCATTTTCTGTCTATGCTCCTAAGCTCTGGAATTCTCTCTCGACCGATATCAGGGAAGCAAATTCATTAGTGACTTAAATCTCTTCTTAAAACATTTTATTTTAGGATTGCTTTTACATGAACTTGATTTTATGTGTTTATTTTCTTGTACTTACATTGTGTTTATTCATTTGCTGTTATGCTTGTCTGTAAAGTGCTTTGAGAAACCTGCTTTTAAAGGCGCTATACAAAATAAATATATTATTATTATTTTATGGGTCTTGAGAGAGGAAATATAATTTGGTCAATGGAGGCCTTTCTGAGCCATTGGATTTTAACAAAAAATCTTCATTTGTGTTCGAGCAAAGGTCGAACAACATGAGGGTAAGTGATTAATGACTGAATAATACCAATGATTAACTAACCTTTTAATTTAACAGTGACAACACCTAACAATTAACTAAAGAGATAACAGGCCTTAAATACACAGAGGGTGGTAATAAACCAAACAGGGAACAGGTGCAAAATTAATTAGAAACCATGGTAACAAATAAGAACTACAGATACAGGTACATACAGATTTTTCTCAACAGATGCAGGGCATGACGCTACACCTCTGTGTATTGTGCTGCTGGGCTGGGTCCTGTCAGGCAAGACATTAGCTGGCAGTTTCATCTTGGGTGCTGATGTTTCATTTGACAAGACTGTGAAATGTGTCAGAACATATGGAGAGGTGAATGGAAGAGAGATCACTGTGGTGGACACACCAGGTTGGTGGAAATTCCTTCCGCCTCAACTGAACGCAGATTCAGTGGAAACTGAGCTCTTGACGGCAATGGATTCCTCCCCCAATGCAATCCTCTTGGCTATACCAGCAGACACATCATTTTTAGAAGAGCAGATGGACGTCATATTAGAAAACATGAGACCACTTGGAGAAGATATCTGGAGGAAAACCATGGTGCTCTTCACATGTGGAGGATTACTGGGAGACAAACCAATTGAGTACCATATTGAAAGTGAAGGGGACGCCCTGGTGAGACTCGTTGAGATGTGCGGGAACAGATATCATTTGTTTGAGAGCATGAGAGATAATTTACGCACACAAGTAAATCAGTTACTGGAGAAGATTGATGAAATGATAAAGGGAAGTGCTCTGCTGGAAAGCAGTGATGAACATTGGGGAAAGAAAAAGAAGTCTCAAGAAAGAGAAACCCTATCTGAGTGGCTTCTAGTTAAGGATGTAAAAAAATTACTTGATGAAGAATGGGTGAGGAGAGACGCTTTGAAGAAAGAGATATTTAAAACAATGGACCTACAGATGGACCTACACAGATCTGTCAAAAGAGGAAGGAGCATGGACATACCTCTGGATTGTATGTTTGTTATTATTATTATTTTTTGCAATAAATTAAAATTGGTCTCAGTGATTTAATATCACTTTTAATTCCCACATTATGCTTTTTCTTGCAGTAAGTGGAAAATTAAATACAGAATTATTTATCAACAAACACCAGCTAAAACATGCACTTGAGAGGGAATGGAACCGTCGGGAAGCAGTAGACAGCGCTAGGATCCAGTACAAACAAAAATGCCTGGATTTCTATGGTAAGTTACAGGAAAAATTATATGATTCACAATTTTTTTTTTTTTTAAATGTTGAATTTCATAGGCATTATTGATTGGCTTGTAGCTACTAAAGTTCTCTGCTCCCAACAAACAAATAGCCAAATCAACGGCAAATTCACGTACATAAGTTTCTTCTGAAAAACTGTCAAAAATATCAGATAACCAAAGCTTTGTTTTATTTCCCTGTAGCAGACATGTCCTCATGTGCTGATGAAGAGGACATACAGAGGTCTGTGGCTAAAGTCCACGACTGGTATCAGAGGCATCTATCAGATTACGGAAGTGTTTGCAGCTATGAAGAACAAGACAAGACTGAACAGGATGGAGATTAATCATTAACCTGCTAAGACAGTCTGATGCATGTTTTTATTATTGTATTATTTTTGTCAGTTATTACTGCATATGCATGTCATTTCCATACAAACAGATTTTTATTTAATGTCATTAATCCATAACAGTGTGTTTGTGAATTGAAGATGAACTCTGTTTATCTATTTACAGTAACTGATGCCTTTGAAATATCAACATTGATACAATAATGAATGCTTACACTAAGGCAAATCATTTTGTGAAGATATTTAAATGATGATGTCTTTCGGCCTGTAGTTCACTTCGCTGTATTCAGACAGATGTCTGTTGTTTGATCTTCTGGCTGGAGGGATGGGGGCAAAACTCACCGCTGAATAATTCACATCTGAATCACCAATCTGTTTGGGGGGGAAATGCATAGCTTATTTTATTATTATTTTTTCCAGCTTGAGAACCTAATCACATTTATTATGAAAAAATGTATTAGAAGTATATATAGTATAAATTACCTCACATGATTGAGATACAAGATTTGTAGATCCTTCAAAATGTGCAGAATATTAGAGTTAAACTTTGACGTACACATTTGTGATTGTGCACAAGATATCTGTATATAAGTCTGTATTTTTCTGCTTAAGTTGCTGAACCTATTAAACTCGACTTAAGTGATGGAAAGTGTGGGTGAATTTTTACCTCTATTCCTTTTCTCCCAGCGTTTGCAGTGATCAACAAGGAGTGTGAAAATTACTATCACAAAAACAATATTGGAGGATATCAAGCAAAGTAACACCGGATCCCATACTTTTTGATTATTGCTGTCTGAAATAGAGAGAAAGATCCAAAATAATCTATTTATAGTTATTAAAATGCTGTGAATATACATTAATAAAGCTGCTATAGCTATGTGCTGTGCAGACACTTTTCAATGACTTTAACTGTATACAGTGGCCCAAAAACTAAAAATTTAATCCATGTACTTAAAAATATATCATTTGATAAAGTGTCAAACCAAGTGGGATCTGTTTTAAAGCATTTTACGAATAATAAAACAACATGTGAACTTGCAGAGAACTTATTTTATACATTTACTAAAGAAAATGTAACTGTAAAATATATCTGAAAAGTGCAGTTTGTTGTTGTTTGCAGAAAGGTTGGATATTTCGTTGTGTAATGCAATGCAATTTTTAAGTGCAGCTTAAGGAATATATTCTTTTTTGTGGCCACTGTTGTGACAGCTACAAAAGCAGATTCAAAGTCATACTAACTAAATAAAGACTTACCAGTATTTTCAAAAGTTGTCCCATTCACAACTGGTGTCTCCCCAAATGCCATATTACAGTATTCAGACTCCGTTCCTTTGAAATAGCAAATCAAAATGTCGACATCAACAAGAGTTTTGGTTTTAAATGACTTACAAAGAAAGAAATGTTAAAGAAATAAATCGTTTTCTCCCAAACTATAAAACAATAGCTTGTTGAATCTGTTTTACCTTTTAGCATCAGATATGCTCCAGAGATAAATTCGATTTTATTTAAGAACACTGTCCCGCAGTAGTATATCCCGATGTCCTCCTTGGTCATAGCTGAGATGTTGAGATGAAAAGATCCTTCACTTGATAAAATATTGAATCTCCCGTTTTTAAATTCATCCATAAATTCAATATTCCAAAAACTGTAAGATAGTGCAATAGGCCGAGGGATCTGTCCAATGCTCTGTTTATACCAAACTATCGAGTTTCCATAACTTTTTATCAAGAAGCATTTGATTGTAACATCCTCTCCCAGATGAAATGTTTGTAACGAGACATTTTTGCCACTGTGATTAGGTCGGACTCCATCTAAAACAGAACAGATTTCATTTAAACACTAAATATATGTATATATGGAACTGATCAATAAACACATATACATTTAGACAGTGCAAAGAGGAAAAAAGCTACTTACAAGCCAAAAAGATCAATATGGCCCAAACGATCATGTTTGAAGCAATGGAGGTGTGAAAATGCTCTTTAGAAGATGTGATGTGTGATGTGATTGGTCACTTTCAAACTGAATAAGAGTGTGATTGGTTGAAATCAAACTGGTGTCTCTTACTCCACGCCTAAATTGGAGCAAAGGTGTAAAATACTAAATAAAGATATGAGGTGATGATCAATGCTTTGGCAAGATTTTCTCTGCAAAAGACAGTCAAACCATGCTAAATATTTTGGCTTTGTTGGGCTAAATTGCTCTGCTTCTGGCTGTGGTCAAATGTAAAGGAGCACGATCAGCTTGTGAAGGTGTTATTGCTACACATCTTAGACAGTCAGTCTCCAAATTTACATTGACATTGGTACATACATGTACACAGACAAATGTAAAGGTATGTTCCATATTTTAAGCCACTGGTAATTTTCACAGAGAGAGAAAAGTACCCCAAAGAGCCTTTTCAAGTACTAACAAATGACATTAGAGGGCAAAAAAGACTAAATGTGACTAAATGATCTCCATGACAAGTATTTGAAATATATGATGATATTATTTTTTTCCAAAAATGAAATCTGACAGTGAAAACCCATCTGCCCATGTTATATATTCTTGCTTCCAAATGTCTGTATCTTTAAGATAAATCAAAGACTCCACATAATGCATACAAAAAAGCACATGGGCCACGTGAACAGCAAATCAGTTTGTTTGCTTTGTTTTGATGAAGTGCTGCATTGTGTGAAAACAGTTTGTGGTTTTCTTGTTTTTGTAAAGATGCCCATCAGAAACGACCACCAACCACACCAGCACCATATATAGTAATCATAGAGAACCAGGTCACAGCAGGACGGACGGGCATCCTGTGTGCACATGTGAGTGAAAGTGCAGGCGCAATTCTTTAAATCATAGGTATGACGCCTCAGACGTGTTTCACGACCACAGTGTTATTTCATCGGAAAAGTGAGAATGCAGAAGACCACTGCATATTTAGACCTCTTCTGCACTGCAAAGTGTGCACGAGTGGGTGTTTGAGGTCACCACAAATTACACACGTGACTGTGGAGCAAAACTATAACCTTTTATAAAAATAGATCACTAGATATTATACAGCTATATTTTCTTCACAACTTGACAATGTGTCATTATACACAAGAACAGAACACGCATATCTGCAGGCACCATCAAAGTTTTTATTTTTATTGTTCAACTGCTCTAGAGTCTAATGGTGGCGTGCTTTACACCGCTGCATCCCACACTTTACATTGTACTTCCAAAAAACTCTCTACACACTGTTCTTGATCTGATCTGAAGGCCACATGAAGTTTGGAGGTCTGTAGCTATTATCTCTGTGTGCCTCAGCATGTGTTGACCCCGCTCTGTGATTTTACGTGGCCTACCACTTTGTGGCTGAGTTGATGTTGTTCCCAATTGCTTCCACTTTGTTATATACCATTAACATTTGACTATGGAATATTTAGTAATGAGGAAATTTCACGAATGGACCTATTGGATAGGTGGCAGCCTATCACAGTACCACGCCTGAATTCACCGAGATGCTCCTGAGAGTGATTTTGGCATACAGCTCATGAAAACCCAAAATTCCTATCTCAAAAAATTAGCATATCATGAAAAGGTTCTCTAAACGAGCTATTAACCTAATCATCTGAGTCAACTAATTAACTCTAAACACCTGAAAAAGATTCCTGAGGCTTTAAAAACTCTCAGCCTGGTTCATTACTCAAAACCGCAATCATGGGTAAGACTGCCGACCTGACTGCTGTCCAGAAGGCCATCATTGACACCCTCAAGTAAGACACAGAAAGAAATTTCTGAACGAATAGGCTGTTCCCAGAGTGCTGTATCAAGGCACCTCAGTGGGAAGTCTGTGGGAAGGAAAAAGTGTGGCAAAAAAACGCTGCACAACGAGAAGAGGTGACCGGACCCTGAGGAAGATTGTGGAGAAGGACCGATTCCAGACCTTGGGGGACCTGCGGAAGCAGTGGACTGAGTCTGGAGTAGAAACATCCAGAGCCACCGTGCACAGGCGTGTGCAGGAAATGGGCTACAGGTGCCGCATTCCCCAGGTCAAGACACTTTTGGGCTACAGAGAAGCAGCACTGGACTGTTGCTCAGTGGTCCAAAGTACTTTTTTCGGATGAAAGTAAATTTTGCATGTCATTCGGAAATCAAGGTGCCAGAGTCTGGAGGAAGACTGGGGAGAAGGAAATGCCAAAATGCCTGAAGTCCAGTGTCAAGTACCCACAGTCAGTGATAGTCTGGGGTGCCATGTCAGCTGCTGGTGTTGGTCCACTGTGTTTTATCAAGGGCAGGGTCAATGCAGCTAGCTATCAGGAGATTTTTGGAGCACTTCATGCTTCCATCTGCTGAAAAACTTTATGGAGATGAAGATTTGGTTTTTCAGCACGACCTGGCACCTGCTCACAGTGCCAAAACCACTGATAAATGGTTTACTGACCATGGTATTACTGTGCTCAATTGGCCTGCCAACTCTTCTGACCTGAACCCCAGAGAGAATCTGTGGGATATTGTGAAGAGAAAGTTGAGAGACGCAAGACCCAACACTCTGGTTGACTTTTTTTGTATAAAAAAAACTTTTCTTTTATTGGTCGGATGAAATATGCTAATTTTTGGGTTTTCATGAGCTGTATGCCAAAATCATCAGTATTAAAACAATAAAAGACCTGAAATATTTCAGTTGGTGTGCAATGAATCTAAAATATATGAAAGTTTAATTTTTATCACTACATTATGGAAAATAATGAACTTTATCACAATATGCAAAAAATTTTAGAAGGACCTGTATATATGTGTATATATATATATATATATATATATATATATATATATATATATATATATATATATATATATATATATATATATATATATATAATGTTTATATTAAAATGTTATAAATATTGGCATACCCACCTTTTAATTATTATGCTGTATTAGTCTTTATGCTAAAACAATGGTTTTAATTTTTTAAGCTTTAGCTCCCTCTTGAGGATGGACCGAGCTAATGACTAATAAAAAACTAACAATACAAAACATTTAAAGGGATAGTTCACCATTTACTCACCTTCATGTTGTTCCAAACCTGTAAGACTTTTGTTCTTAGAAACACAAATGAAGATATATTCATGAAATCTGAACGATTTCGGTTCCTTTATTGACAGCTATCCATCTACTTTGATGCTTTAAAAAGTTCATAGAGATCATAAAACGAATCCATATGAATGGAGCGGTTTAGTTCAAATTTTCTGAAGAGACTTGATCACTTTATATGATGAGCAGATTGAATTTATGATTTTATTCACATACTTTAAATCATATTTCCCAATTAAAGAGTTAGTTCACCCAAAAATCCCTGAAAGATGAACACTGAAAAAACAACAAGGATTAAAACAATTGAATTAAAACTAGCAAAACAGCATTAAATTGTACAAACCACACAATACTCAGATGAATAAAACTCAAAACTGATTAGGCTTGGTTTCACTTTATCAGTTTATTAGTAGTTATCACAATCCTTCCATCACAAAATTATCACATGATCTTTTTTAAATTTAAATAGTAGTTTAATCCAGGTAATTTCAGAGCTCATGGACATCAATGGCCTTAACACTTTTAGAGGGACAACAAAAGAACCAAGGCATTCCTTTCTGTATCCTCACAATCTGTACCAGTGAGATCGACTGAAGGACCGCGTTTGAGCACATAAAGCAGGTGCACAGTTCTTAAAGTCTCTGTATTATCATGCATTTTGACATCTCTTTGCCATGCATGTTATTTACAGGTTCTGTCCACTGGCTTTCTTCAGTAGCTGCTCTCGTGACCGGTCAAAATATATAAATTGCTAGTGGCTGAAGGGTTTTCAGTTGGGGTGCTCTGTAAAACGATGTCTCTGTAAACCAAGATTTGAGAAAAATACGTAAGCAAAGGCATTCACAATAATGATATCAGATTTTTATTCAAGTTAAGGAAAACTATGAGAGAAAGTGGAAGAGAGTCAATACCTGTGTGTGCCTAAAACTTTGAACACTCGGGTTTCGTCTGTGATTTCCTGTGTTATCTATGACGAAACATCTAGTCAGTATCAACTATTGACAATTTGTATTGGTACACAACACATCATAGCACTTTACCTCACAGTTGTGCAGACTCCGTCCTTTAAGACCATGTTTCCAGAAAGCTAAAACACTTTCTTCTAAACAAACTGATGAAAAATAACACATTAAAACACTTTTTATATTATAGATTCATTTCATTTTGAAAAAAATAGTACATTTTCATAAGTCAGGTTTGTACCTAAAGTCTCAATAGGGAAGTCAAAATCCAGTTCGGATACTAACTCCTTACTGGGAACACCCTGCATATCGACAATCTTCACTGTTTCTAGAAGATGACAGCAAGGATTCATTTACAATACGAGTATCAGTGTATGTTTAAATAAAAAGGATTATTCATAAATCATACATACTTTCCAGTGCTATTAAAACTGTGTCTCTGTCCAGCTGTGTCACTTGTACAGCTTTTATTATCTCGCTGTCTAAAGAAAGACACAAATATTCACACTTGTCAACACAAAAGAAACACAGTAGGCCTATACAAAATATGCATGTTTTTCATATTTTCTTTGCTTGAATGTGAGGAGGAAAACTGTGGAATTCCTAGATATTCGTTTTAAGGGGTCCTATTGTGCTTTTGCTGTTTGAGCATGAAAAAGGTCAAAGTTACAAAGCACACAATCACCCCAGAGAGAGTTATTCTCTATATCAGTGCTCACTGTTGCTGAACTCCCTGAAATGCCTCCATTGGAGTCTCGAGTTTTCTTCCTGGAATGAAAACGTCACAGTATTCCTCATTTAAATCCTTTTCCGCATCAGGCAAACACAAACCAAAAAGGGGTTTGCAGTTATGGTAAGGGGTGTGACATTTCTGAAACACACTCCAAGTGGTTGACCTCTCATAACACATTGGTCCAGCCGACCAATCAGAGCACATTCGGCTATTGGAAGGCGGAGCTTCATAGAGATCCGTTAAACAGAGTGTTACTGACAGACTGGAAAGAGAGGTGATGCATTCATGTAAAATATGTGAAAAAGGGTAAGTTTTTTGAACATTCAAGCATGAAAGCCTGTTCTAGTTGACCCCCGAGAAACAAGACTTTGAACATTTGCTTTCTGTGAAATTCTTCATCCCTGAATTCATGCAAGAGCAGTCAGTCCAGCAGTCAGTCACTTACCTGGCTGAGGGTTTGGCATGCCGTTCAGATGGATGATGTCAAACTTTAGCTGGCGCTCATTTTGCTGTTCGGGGCTTTCCTGGACGCCCACACAGAGCTGAGGAAGCTCATCTGTCATTAACACCAGCAGCTCAAAGATGGGCAATGGGTCTGGCAGGGGCACAGTAATGTGCTTCAATGAGAAAGAAAAAAATGAGAAAGAGAATGTAATTAGAGATGATACACAAACAAGATGTTCCACGTTTATTTTGTTGTTCAGGCGCATTGTTGGCTTGTTGCTATTTTTAGCCAACTGAAAACGACTGCGCCATTGACCAACAAAAAACTAGCTTTTAAGGAAATGGGAGATGAGACTCTGATTGGTTTATTGCACATTAAGCCCAAAACACACCCATGACTCAGTAAGAGACTAGATACAACAAATACAACTTTTAGACCATTGTCCCGTCATTAATCACTCATGTATCTTTGACTGAGCCTGTGGCTGAGCTGGCTTATCCACAGTGTGAGAGACAGCAACCAGCAAAAGTGGATTCGGACAGGCACTTAGATCATTAAAACAGGGCCCAATTATTTACTTGTATATCAAATTGCTTATACTACTGTAAATTCATAAGAAAATTAATGTCAAATTGTATATGCAGATATTTTAAATATATTAAAGCCTGACTTATTAAATGGAGTGGTTTATTAAACCTTTAAAAAATCTATTAAAAAAAAGATCATTAGCATTAGCGTTTTCTTGTTGAGTATCTTATTTATCAAGCTATTATGGCTCATACATATAGCAAGAAAAAACACATTGGTTTTAACTGAGCAAAAATATGCAATTTGGTGCAGATTCTGATATTTATATGAATTAAAGTAAGATTTAAATCTGATAGCTTGTAATGTACACATATTTGTAAAACGCTGAATTACAAAAAAGCTGTTGAGTTTTACTAACCATCTAAAATGTATTTTTACATGTACTTATTTTTACTTACTTTTTACATGTGCAAAAAGATGCATGTACCAGGACCTGAAGGGGGGCAGTTTTAGAATTAGGGCTTTAATTAAAGGTGCACTGTAGTATTTTTGCAGTAAAATATCAAAAAACCACTAGGCCAGTGTTATAAATTTTGTTCAGTTGAGTACTTCCAATATCCCAAATGTTTCCAACTATTTGTAAATTGTGAGAAAATTGCTATTTTAACCAAGAATCCAGGACGTTTCAGCATAGCGTTTGAGGGAGTTGCCTGTCAATTGCGTCATATCTGCGTTACCCTTGGTTTCGGGTTTTACTTGGCAGGAGCGCTTTACTCTTAGCAGTGTGAACAAGTGAACGCACAGAGTAACGTCATAACATCGTTTTAAACACACTCAAATGTATCTAATATGATAAACAGAGCTGCATTACCTAATAATCATAACCGGAAGAGCGGATTTGTGCAGGCGCCCGGCGAATGTGTCCCGTCCCGTCATAATAAAAGTCCCAGTATTTGCGAGGCGGGTATTTGTTTAAGAATCGCTCCAGCGGCCGTGCTCAGCTCCATAACACTCGGTCCTGCTCTGCTTTACACTACAGTAACGTTAATAACCGCATCCATGAACATGATTTCTGCCCGTGTCCTATTTTCCACCGGCTGTGATGTGAAGATCACATGTCCCAAGATTCATGTCCCATATGTTTTTCAAACTTTGCGTCATCAAACTACGCATTTGTTTTGAATAGGCGCCCTCCAGTGGACGGAAAGTTGCATAGTGCACCTTTAATTTAGACTAAAAATATAAACTATTTGTTAGATGACAGAATGCATGTGGAAGTTTGTGTACAACTGGTTTTGCAAATATTTGATGATGTTGGTCATTTAGAGGGCTTAGAAATGAGTGTTTCAAATATGATACAGATGAGTAGGGTTAAGATTATTACCTTCAGGTGCATGAACTTCTGCAGCGGTTCATACCACAACAGCAGAACAAGTCCAGAGGGAACAGCAGCGCATAAGAACGTGCTGTCTGTGTATGGGTTACGAGCTAATGAAGAAAAATCAAGACAAGCGTAAGTGCATTTGAGATTTATGATCTGTCCTCATTATCATTCATCTTAGCTGATTAGAGGAGGTCAGCAAAGACAGGCATCAGTATATAATGAATAAATATTGATCCAGTGAAAGGCAAGAAACGACTCGTAAAGTAGTTAAAAAAAAGTGTTTAAAAAAAACAAAAAAACACTGTAAGTGCATTTAAGATCTGTCCTCATTATCATTCAGAGGTTTTTCCAAGCCCTAGCCCACCATCTTAGCCAATTAGATGAGGTCAGCAAAGACAGGCATCAGGATATAATGAATCGATATTGATCCAGGGAGAGGCAAGAAAAGTCTCTCACCCACACTGCACATTCGACAGCCCTTAGTGTCTGGGATCTTCACTGACACTGCAAACTTCCTGTGAAAAGATTATTTTTAGTTACAAATGGACAACACATAAGCTGAATCATTAAACTTAAGATGTCAGTCTTCGGTTAATGTGACCTGTGGATGATCCGTTCTGTGAAGCGGTTGGTGCTGAGGGACAAGTGACCCTGTTTCCTCTGCAAGTGCCCTCGCTGCTCAAACAGAGCCGTCAGTCGATGAGAGTAGAGTTGAGAGGACTTACCTAAGAATAGAATAGAATAGAATAGAATAGAATAGAATAGAATAGAATAGAATAGAATAGAATAGAATAGAATAGAATAGAATAGTTTAAAGACTACTGCAGTTTTTCTTATGTATTATGTATTTTTTTATGTAACTACACATATATACGGTCACAGACGTTACTGTGCTGTACGGTCACAAAAGCTTTTAGTTTGCATGTGGTTTTAAGATTTGCGTTAAAGCGTTGAAGCACAATTAGCAACGATGCCTGAGAGATGCCAAACTTGCAGCTTACAGCGCGAGCAAGTGATTTTTGCCGCCTTATTGAGCTTGAGCGGTTAAATACACATGCCTAAGGGTCAAATGAATATGTATTTGCAAGTCATTCATGTCTTAAGTGAACATAAAGAGTCGATAAAGAACTGAGAAATTGAGAAAGCAGCCGGTCTTAAAGTGGCAGGATCCACATTTACAGTACCTGCTGTCAATATTAATGCTTATCAAACAACAAAAAAGAGAAAAAATCTCTCACTGCTCTTGACTGAATCACTTTTATAACTTTAATAAGAATAGTGTACATTTAATTTACAGGTAAAGACAGTATTGTTGTTTATACATTTGATTACTTTATACATTTTACGCTTGAAGCTTTTCAGGTCTATTTCATTTGTGCCTTTGTTTGTTTTCTTTACTCTTTCTTTATCACTGTTTACTTGTCTTTAGTAAGCTTGAGAGATTTTTAGGCTAGTATTAGTTTGTTAAATGATATTGAAATGATGATCAGAATTATGTGAAATTTCAGTGACTTCAAACATTTTTCTATCATTAAAAACCTTATTTAGAGCAAAAATAACTATATCATAACTATATAATAGATATATCATTATCATGAAATAAAATGACTCATCGCGATACACTTATGGTGTGAAAGAAAGGATCTTTACAATTGCTAAAGAATTAATTTTGCTATTAAAAAACAAATAAGCAATTCCAGGCAAGGCGAGAAAAAGTAATCAAAAGTAAAGTAACAGTTACTTTCCATAAAAAAGTAACACAATAAGTTACTTTTTCAGGGGGTATATTATAATATATTATATTATAATGCATTACTTTTAAAAGTAACTCTTCCCAACACTGATTGATTATTTGAGCACATGAGTTTAGAAGTTTAAAAAAGTACTAAAATGTGTCTACAATTTTGAAAAAATGGCAATATTGGCTAAAAGATTTTAGTGAGAAGCAAGTGAGAATTCTTTCATTTTTCTTACATTTTAGCAATGCAATACGAATAAGGTTTATCATTTCTGAGCTTGTAATGTCTAAAACTGGATGGCTGTTACTTGCATCACGACATCAGAAATTAATCATCAATCATATAATTATAAAAAAATATACATACCGGAGATGGACATTAAGACATTGTTCATGACATAAAGCCAAGTACATCTCTGTGGAAGCAACTGCAATGGAAATCAGGAGGTAAAAACATATTAACCATTACAAATTGGTTTATAAATCTGTTGTATTTTATGACAGAAATAGTTATTGGGTCAAACACTAAATCATGGTAATGCTACATTTACATTTATGCATTTGGCAGACGCTTTTATAGAAAGCACCTACATTGCATTTAAGGTAAACATTTCACACTTTGTCAAGTCTTGCTCTCCCTGGGAATCGAACCCATGACCTTGGCGTTGCTAGCGCCATGCTCTACTGTTTGAGCTATAGGAAAGCCTAAAGTGAATGTTATTCACAGCTGTACCTTTTCTAAGGTGTCTTCATGCAGCTCGTTCAAGTTAAGGATGTAGACACCCTCCTCTGCCCCCAGAATTAAATACTGATCTAGGGAAATGATTGAGAAATCAAACCAACAGAACGCAAGGATATTCTGATTCAATATTACTGATACTGGAAAGCTTTTCAATCATATGTTTAAATTAGATTGTATTTTAAGTCATAGGATAAACAGAAATATGTACCTCTGGTTTTAGGCAAAACCCATGTCTCTGCACAGTGAATTTTCAGTGGACATCCATTAAAGACTTTGCTAAAACAGGCCCCCATCTATGCAACATGAAGTATTACATTTTTTAAAAACAATACATCAGATGTGAAATATGTAACTACTGTTTAAGATAAATTTCGTTACACTTTATTTTAAGGTGTCCTTGTTACAGTGTAATAACACTAACGTGTACTGTGGAATATTAATTAACAACATGTGCTTACTACATGATTAGGTTTATGGTTAGTTGCTTGAATGCATAAATTACTGTTATTACTACAGTAAGTACAGGTAACGTGTAACAAAGACACTATAAAATAAATGATACATATAAATTCTTTCAGACATATAGATACCAGGCCTAGAAGAGCATTATTGACATTAATTATGCATTATTATGTGTTTTGTCCCACTCTAATTTAGCACAGGCAGGTTTAACACATTTAAAAGGTGTGATTAGGTGGTTAAACTTACATAGACTTGGGGAGTGGGAGGAAGTCCGTGAGAATCAGCTCTCTATGAATTAAAGGTTAAAATAAAAAGGAAAGGCTTCTGTATGATCTCTTTTAGTCTGTCAGTCATACTTTTAGTGACTCAACAAAAATTGTACAAAAAACACACGTACACAATGTGAGCTCTGTCCATGGTGCTGAAACCACTAACATCCGATCAATTAACATCCACATCTTTAATCTATTAATGTAAGTTTTTACTTGATAGTGGTTGACCAATTGTTTTTCAATGGGTAATTTAATGTTGATGTATTTAGAGCTATTAAATATTTAATACTAAAATATAACACAAAGGGCCAGATTTACTATAAAAATAATTTTTATATAATTAATTTCATTTATATAGCGCTTTTCTAGGCACTCAAAGCGCTTTACATAGAAGGGGGAATCTCCTCAACCACCACCAATGTGCAGCATCCACCTGGATGATGCGACGGCAGCCATATTGCACCAGAACACTCACCACACACCAGCTGATTGGTGGAGAGGAGACCGAGTGATTAAGCCAATCAGGAGAGGGTGATGATTAGGAGGCCAGGATGGACAGGGGCCAATGGGCAAATTTGGCCAGGATGCCGAGGTTTTTTTAACGGGATTTTTGGGATTTTTAATGACCACAGAGTCGGGACCTCGGTTTAACGTCTCATCCGAAAGTCGGGTACTAAAGTGTGTGCACAATAAAAGCGCCGATAAAAGCTGCAGGTGATCTACTAAGAATGAGCAAATTAAATGTCATGTCAGACGCAACATCAGTTAATCGGTATTAGGCGGTAAATATAGCTGTAAATACTACTGAACTGGCAACCACAAACCTCAGTAAATTATGTTACATTTAAATACTCTCTCCCTACAAATATAGCAGACTGACAGAGAAACTCAACAAATGTATATTATATATCCATTCCTGACCATTCCTTCATACAGAATCTCTCCAGATATTAATAATAAATCTGGCCATGACTGTATAATGTGCATTGATATACAGTACATCAATGCACGGTCAGCCGCAAAATATCTGAGCCCGCAACCTTTTTATTTTCCCTCTAATTTCTCACTGCGTATCTTTAGTACTTTTGTACTACTTTGTACTTTTGTGCCTGAGGCAATTTGTTTATGAAACAAATGTTTTTTTTGGTTTTTTTTTTTTTTACATTTTGTTATGTTTTGTGTTTTGAATGTTTGAATGTATGTGTGTGAAGTGTTACATGTGAAGCAACATGAGAGCCTAAACTAATTGCCCCAAGAGGATAAATAAAGCTCTAAACTAAACTAAACTTAACTAGTAAAACCTGACAGCTGTTTTTTTTAACACCAAACATGGATTCTCTTCATATCTAACATTTTAATTGTTAATAAATTTAATCGGGAATCTAATGTAGCTGAGACATATTAAACTGAATGGGATATAAGTGTGTAAGTTTATTATTTGTAACATTCCAAATTTAGTAACTCACAGACTCCTCCGTTTTCTTCCTCATGGTGCTCCACTCCGGAGAGAGAGCCGTGTCTCTGCTGAGAGTCCTCGTGAGAGTCCTCTGGTGTTCCTCTGCACCTTCACGGTCAGGAACACAAGGGTCACTGCACCACTGCCGCACATCTCGACTAGCTGAACATCTCAACAGCACTGACAAAACACAAAGAGGGAAATATTTTAATCACTTATGGTACATTTCTTCATGTCTCTTGCATGCTCAGATGGCAAATACCTGGTTTTGGACTTAATACAGTTTCAGGGCATAGAGTAGCACTAGGTCGAAGCGTTAGGTCCTTGTCCTCCAGATCAGAGTCTAAAGAGCTCATGGGAGGAAGAGATGTCGTAGCAGAGACGGGCGGTGGGCTGAACAGTCCACTTTTCCTCTTACTCCACTGTGCGACATCAGAAACCATTCACATCCTTACATAAATAGTCATAAATTCATAAATTAATCGACACATGCAGTTTCTCAAATTCCATACCTCAAAAGATGAGAGTCTTTTTACTGTCAAACTCCTGAAAGAGAAAGATCTTTGTCACATACATAAACATGGAGCAAATTATTTTTTTAATTATTAAAATTGTGAATATGTATTTACTAACATAATAAAAACCAAAGAGAATATTCAACAAAAGATAAACATCTAATTAAGTTGTGCTGCAGATTTTTTAAGAAAAAAATTTAAATAAAGTTTTAATTGTTAACATTAGTTAACATAAACTAATAATGAGCAATACTACCACAGCATTTATTAATCACTTCACTACATTCCAGAGCATAATATATAATGTCATAACTTTTACTGCACTTCATTTCATAAATAAAAGTTGTTGTTTTCTTACCTTTGATACTTAATTATTAAAAATGTAGTACTTTATTACTTGTACTCAAGTAAAACTTTGAATTACTTTTACTTGAGTAAAAGTATACAGTACTACATTTTTAATAATTAAGTATTAAATGATTTTCAATATGAAATGTATTGCAGTAAAAAGTACAATATTATGTTTTGGAATGTTGTGAAGTAAAAGTTTTCCAAAGAAGAACACTGATAAAGTGCATAAAGTGATAAAGTAACAAAATTACTTGGAAAGTAAAAAATACTTCAATACTGTCCGCATCTGTTAATCTCACGATCAAAACTTGTATCTGTTAACATTAGTAATTAATTAATGCACTGTAAAGTAGTTTAATGATATCTAGTAGGTAAAACAAATTTTATAACAAGTGCATGAAACAGCTGGCAGCAATGGTGCATTTTTATTTGCAGTAGATGCGACTCCACAAGATGGCGCCAGAACATAAGAGTGTCTCACCTCTGCTGTAACTCTTCCTCTACACTTTCCAAAAGACCCCTGCAGTAATGAAAACAGTTCAAATGAAAAGTTATAAAAATTGTGTAAAATCATAATGCAATTATAAGTTAGTTTCACTCAATCGACACTTACGGTGACTCTGGTTCATCTCCAGATATGCTCCAATCATCACATGATCCCTAAGATAAACATACTTCAATTTTTTACTGAGCGATAACCATGAATTATGACAACGAATACTTGTAATGAAGTGGGATAGGTGTGGTTTGTGTCTCATTAAGACTAATAAAACTGACCAGGTCAGGATAGGGTTCAGTCTCTTTCCTCCTGGGAGGGGTAAACTTGACCTGGTCAACTGAAACAAACAGCAATACACATTACTCACTTAAATGCGTTATTTACATATTTTTACTTCTTTTCTGTAAGACTTTTTAATGTTTTAAAAGTTGTCTCTTATGGTCATCAAGTCTTGGGGTTTCCATCCATTCCTTCCATTCCAATATGACAAAATGTGCTTAGAAATAGGTGGATGGAAACTCTGTCTGTCTGATTTGTCTGCCTGTGAATGCTGTAATCTTACAGTCAAGATGTGTGACAATGGATTCTCAGTAATCATGGCATCGACTTGCCACACGATAACACACACACACGCATCGCACTCTCCGCTTCGCCTTGAATGTGACCACTGGATCCAGTTCACGCGAGTGAGTGTGTGAGGGGGATGGAGAAGGACATGCCATAGGCGTGTGCTAAACAGTACCAGCTCTATGAGTTGTGTGCCTATTGACATCACTGAAGCTATGCTCAATAGCCGCCTTGTTAAAGCAGCACCTCCTCTGCTACTCATCCATACATTAAACTTTCTAACCATGCACACGCTGCAATGAAAATAAACATGGCACTGACTTTGGCGTGGCAGTGAACTTCAGAAAAATGAATGCTATGAACACATTAAACATAAAAAAAAAAAAATACTCCATTATGCAGACAATGTTTAACCATGCTTCACAATGTATACCAATACGATATGTATGTATGTATATATGTATATATATATATGTATATATATATATATATATATATATATATATATATATATATATATATATATATATATATATATATATATATATATATATATATATATATATAACCTTTTAGGGGTTCTATCATATACCGATCAGACATAACATTATGACCTAATATTGTGTTTGTCCCCCTTTTGCAGCCAAAACAGCCCTGACTCATTGAGGCACGGACTCCACTAGACTCCTGAAGGTGTGCTGTGGTATTTGACACCAAAATGTTAGCAGCAGATCCTTTAAGTCCTGTAAGTTGAGAGGTGGGGCCTCCCTGGATCGGGCTAGTTTGTTGGTGTACATGGTCTGCAACAATTCTTAAGTAGGTGGTACATGTCAAAGTAACATCTATACATGGATGGCAGGACCCAAGCTTTCCCAGCAGAACATTGCCCGAAGCATCACACTGCCTTCCCATAGTGCATCCTAGTGCCATGTAATCTCCAGGTAAGCGACGCACATCCGTGTAAAAGCAGACATGATTCATCAGACCTCATGCTCACTTGCCCGCTTGTTGGTGCTTTCGGAGGTGGTTCCTAACTGATCTGTAGCTATGCAGCCCCATACACAACAAACTGTGATGCACTGTGTATTCTGACACCTTTCTATCAGAACCAGCATTAACTTCTTAAGCAATTTGATCTACGGTAGCTCGTCTGTTTGATCGGACCACACAGGCCAGCCTTTGCTCCCATGCACGTGCATCAATGAGCCTTGGCCGCCCATGACCCTGTCGCCGGTTCTCCACTGTTCCTTGGACCTCTTTTGATAGACACTGACCACTGCAGACCGGGAACACCCCACAAGAGCTGCAGTTTTGGAGAAGCTCTGACCCAGTCGTCAAGCCACCACAATTTGGCTCTTGTCAGACTTGCTCTAATCCTTACGCTTGCCCATTTTTCCTGCTTCTAACACGTCAACTTTGAGGACAAAATGTTCATATGCTGCCTAATATATCCCACCCACTAACAGGTGCTGTGATGAAGAGATAATCAGTGTTATTCCCTTCACCTGTCATAATGTTATGCCTGATTGGTGCGTGTGTCTATTAATTAACAGTATATTTTTGCCGTTTAATTTTGGAACTGACACAAGGAATAATTGGGCACAACTATCAGCTGATTAATATAAAACAAATCTATAGAATATTACAAATAATATAGAACAATTATGGTAACTGAACTGTGTTTTAAACAGAATATGAAAATGTTTTGTTTAAACATTTGTGTAAAATTTACATTGCAAATAAGGACAGTGCAAAACCGAACTTACATTGTTCTTCAGACAAACTCCTCTCCACTGGCATATGTTTCCCTTTAGACTGGATTTTATCCGGAGCGGTGTCATTTGCCTTTAACACACACATACACAAATATTGCCGCTACAAATATTTGTACACTTTGACAAGCTGAACTCTGACATGTATTTTTGAACAGAAAAGAAAAAAACATTAAATGACTTGACTTAAATTAGGCCAAAGTTTTCCAAAAATCCTGTATCATATGCTTCTCTTCATGATGTTCTTTATTTATCCTTTATTTAACTTACCCTGGAAAAAAATACTTTGAGTTCTAAGCAAGGCTAAAAAGCTCAAGAAGGCTTTTAAGAAATTCTGCTGATTGCTGATTTATGATGTATGATGAAATAAACTGCCATAAACAGACAAACTTTCAGAACTATTTATGTCATGTCAGAATTAACATCTAATTATGTTTAAGAAGCATAAGAAGTTTAGCATTAAATATTTTTATTTCAGAGTCCGACGGCATGAATAGAGTTGCCATCTCATAATCTCAACCTGATGTGAGCGTGTCTTACTCTCACCTCTTCATTCTCCTCAGGACTGGAGGGATGGTGGAGGTCTGGGTTATTTGCCATGTCCAGTAGCTCAATCATCAATTTTCTGGTCAGTAACTGTGTTACAAACGGGTGCTGGGGAGAGAAACCGACAATAACTTTTCTGGAATACTAAATTAATTTAACAGAACTCAAGAAAAATTAGGATTAAGATGGTCAATATGATTCCAATGTTATCATAGCTTTTATACTTAGATCTGGTATATCTAAGCTCTGCGACCTATCGGCCGTGCATTTTTGGGTTTTTTTATCCTTTATTTTACCAGGATAGTCCCATTGAGATATAAATCTCTTCTTCCAGGGAGTCCTGGCCAAGATGGCAGCACAGAAAGTTTCACATAAACAACATACAAACATTTTTAAAAAATCTACTTAACAAAACATACACACGTTTCCCTTAAATTGGTCAATAAGAGATTTTTAAAAACTTTTAAAGAGGGGAATGCTTCTATCATAATTATACTCTGCTGCTCATTCCATAACCAGGGAGCATAGAAAGAGAAGGCAGTTTTACCAAACTCTGAACGTACTCTAGGAACCTTTAAAAGCAATTTATCTCTCGATCTAGTGCTATAAGTACAGGTGTAATACGATAAGAGACGACAAATATAAATTGGTAGTTTTCCTAACAATGCCTTAGCATTAAAGCTTTAACACATCTCCTGACCACATGAGAAAAGTTGTTATTTGTCGATGATATTCAGCAGCAACGCAACCACAGATATGAACTTTTTGTTGAGTTTGATTACTCTGTCACCTGGAGAAGAGTTTCTGCTGTTGGCCTCTTGCGAGAACTTTTGATCAAAGACATCTTCACAAAGCTATGAAAACCTGCAGACCTGCAAAGACAAGGACACACACCGCTCATGTCAGCTACTCGCAATAAAGCTTCACTTTTCCTTCTGTGAGGTATTTAATCTCACCATTTGCTCTTGTCTTTCAGTTTGGGAGGCTGGAAGCTGCTCTTTGACATCAACATCAGAGCTCTGCAACAGAAAAAATAAAACCTCAGTTCAGAATTGCTTTATGTTGCCAGGATATTTTCTGTTCTGGTAAATGAATTAGGTGCGTCATTCAGACCGCATGGGATGAAGGTCAAACATAGGTGGCTGTAGCTCTGCCAGCTCTATGGCGGTGATGCCCACTGCCCAGATATCACACAGATGGTTATATCCACCCTTCTTTTCCACTGCCGCCACCTCAGGGGCCATCCTAACATAATAAAGAAACATTTCTATTAGATATGTCACATCCTGCAGTCTGACTGACTGCGTCTGTCTATCTATCTATCTATCTATCTATCTATCTATCTATCTATCTATCTATCTATCTATCTATCTATCTATCTATCTATCTATCTATCTATCTATCTATCTATCTATCTATCTATCTGTCTGTCTGTCTGTCTGTCTATCTATCTGACAGCATGCTAATTGCTTTAAAACAAGACAGTTCAGACAGATCTCTGTGCAGACGACTCACCAGTAGGGAGTTCCTATGAAGGACTTCCTCTTGGCAACAGAGGCACTGATCTCAGCCGCAACCCCAAAATCAGCTACAGAGAGAGAGAAACAGAGACGGATACAATAATCTAAAATGTGTACTTTGTATTCTTTACTTTAGGGTTCAATAACACAAAATCACTCACCCAATTTGACATCTCCACGATCAGTAAGAAGAATGTTAGCTCCCTAAATCAGAAGGGAGATTTTTATTTAACTATTTTGAACATAAAAATCACAATACCCACGACTATTGTCACCAACATACACTACTGTTCAAAAGTTTGAGGTAGGTGAGGTTTTTTTTTTTTTGTACAGAAATTAGGGTTTTTTTTTCAGCATGGATAAATAAAATGTATCTAAAGAGACTGTACATACGTTACTTTTTCTTTATTTTTTACAATTATATTTCAAATAAATGTTCCTTCAAACTTTCTATTCATCAAGGAATGAAAATATTCATCACAGTTTCCACAAAAATATTAAGCATGTATGATATTTTCAACAAAACGTACCTTGAGCAAATCAGCACATGAATGATTTCTGAAGGATCGTGTGACATTGAAGACTTTCAAGAATTGCCATCACAGGAATACATTTTTAAAATATATATTGTTACTGTAATATGTGACCCTGGACCACAAAACATACGGGTAAATGTATACATCATATGAAAGCTGAATAAATAAGCTTTTCATTAATGTATGGTTTGTAAGGATAGGACAATGTTATAACAAAGAATAGGACAACTATTTGAAAATCTGGAGTCTGAGGGTGAAAAAAAATCTAAATATTGAGAAAAATCACCTTTAAAGTTGTCCAAATGAAGTCCTTAGTGACACATATTAGTAATAATAATAATTTTCTGATATATGTATGATGGGAAATTTACAAAATAAATTAATGGAAAATTATCTTTACTTAATATCCAAATGATTTTTGGCATAAAAAAAGATAATTTTGACCCCTACAATGTATTGTTGGCTATTGCCACAAATATACCTGTGTGACTTATGACTGGTTATGTGGTCCAGGGTCACATATATAAACTGCAATATTTTTGATCCAATAAATGCAGCATTCTATCATGAAAACATGAAAAAATAAATCTTTCTGCCCCCAAACGTTTGAACAGTGTATATCGTGTCATAGAAAAGCCTGATTCACCTTAATGTCTCTGTGTATTTTGCCTGTCTCATGGAGATGATTCAAACCCTGCAGAGTAATACAAGAACAGAAGTATTTTCAAAACGAAGGGATGTGTCATTGAGAAAGATCCTCTGTTGGTCTTTTTAATAATTAATTAGCCTTACCTGGAGTGTTTCCCTGCAGATGTAAGCAATCTGTTTTTCCTTTAAAGGTCCAGTTACTGTAGAGGGAATATTATATTGACTCTCACTTAGCTGAGAGGGCAGTGGTTAAAGGCATATTAATAATAATAACTGTTCCCAATCTTCATAAACAGTCTTAAAGGTGCAGTGTGTAATATTTATGAGGATCTATAGTCAGAAATGCAATATAATATACATAATTATGTTTTCAGTGGTGTAAAAAAAAGACCTAATATAACACCTAATATAAAAAATTCTGGGTAAAAAACAACCCAATGTTGGGTCAAATATGGACTAACCCAGCAATTGGGTTGTCTTAAGCAAATATTTAACCCAACCGCAGGGTTAAAACAACCCAGCATTTTTTTTAGAGTGAATGAACCGTTATGTTTTTATTACCTTAGAATGAGTTATTTTTATCTACACACATTGCGGGACGGGTCCCCTTACAGTGAAATCGGCATTTTGCGCCGCCATGTTTCTACAGTAGCCCTGAAAGGACAAACTACTCTACAGAGCGCTAGCTACTCTCTGCTCTCTTAAACGACAAAATCTTTGTCCTGTGTCGGTCACCGTAGCTTCTTTGTGTGCTTTAAAAGGAAGGGATAAGAGGTGGGCGGTTGCAATTCACAACCTCAATGCTAGATGCTGCTAAAATTGACACATTGCACCTTTAAAGACTTGCATAAAATACTAATGCCAGGTTTAACAGACGAGCCTTAAAGGGTAAGTTCACCCAAAAATGAAAATTATTTCATTAATTACTCATGTCGTTGGACACCCGTAAGACCTTCGTTCATCTTCGTAACACAAATGAAGATATTTTTGTTGAAAGCTGATGGCTGAGAAAGGCTCCAGATAGGCCTCCATTGATATTCAGTACATTTCCACTCACAAGACCCATAAAGGCACTAAAAACATCGATACAAAGTCCATCTCACTACAGTGGCTGTACAATAATGTTACAATGCGACAAAAATAGTTTTTGTGCGCACAAAAATCAAAATAACCACTTTATCCACCAAATTATTGACGTGAACTCGACGCATGCTCGAGAATATGACGTAGATTCGCCGTTCGAATACATGACCCGGAAGAGGAGGAGCGCCGCTATCGCGTGAGTTCATGTCAGAGACCTACACGGAAGACAATAACTTGGCGGATAAAGTCATTATTTTGATTTTGTTTGCGCACAAAAACTATTTTCGTCGCATTGTAATATTATTGTACAGCCACTGTAGTGAGATGGACTTTGTATTGATGTTTTTAGTGCCTTTAAGAGTCTTGTGAGTGGAAATGTACTGAATGCCAATGGAGACCTTTCTGAAGCCTTTCTCAGCATCAGCTTTCAACTAAAATATCTTCATTTGTGTTCCGAAAATGAAGGTGTTACGGGTGTCCAACGACATGAGGGTGAGTAATTAATGAAATCATTTTCATTTTTGGGTGAACTAACCCTTTAAGCTAGTCCCAGATGAATGCATGTTTGAGCTGTTAACTGAAAAGCAACATTTTAAAATATGTCAGTGCCATTCTTTTGTCTCCAGATGCACACTAGTAATTTTCTTTTTCTAAGGCACGTTTATAGAGGAACTTAAATGTCCTCATTAAACTAAGGCCTGGCTTAATCTAAGCCCTGTCTGTGAAACCAGGCCTAATTTTATTCAGGGTATACCTTGGTAGATATCCTGCAGCGATCCTCCGCCACAGTATTCCATGCAGATCCACAATTTAGTATTCCTGAAAAGTTGAACAGTTCAGTGCACAGACCTTGCACACAAAACATTTTCAATAGATGCATACGCACACACCCATTATTTACAGACATGACAAGAATCTCATAAACATTAAGAAAGCTTGTGAGCGGGAATGCATGCCTTTGAAATATTGTTTCGGGAATGCACGAGTCATCAAGATCATGTGCTGACACGACGTCGGCAACTATTTACAAAACCTATTCGGTGATTTGTGCTGCGTATCCGATTGTGTAACTCTGCCTGTAGGGTATAAAACATGTGGTGGAATGCACCTTTCTATGCCCTGACAACTACTGGAGAAATACCAGGCAAGGCTCAAACATTACCGTACCTGTGGTAAGTGGCATAATAGGCCACAATGTTCTTATGTTTGCACTCCTTCATCATTGTTATCTCCTGCTGGATGGAGGTGATGTCATCACCTGAATAAGGAGTGAAAGAATGAGAGAAAGAGTGTATACTGAACAAATACTTGGCCATAATAATCACAAAATATTTCAAGTATTTTACTCCAGAATGCAGTGATAGACAGGTATTCTAGCTGTGTAAGAATAACTTATAAAATATAATCAATCATTAAACTTCATGTGAGCCCAGTTAAATGTAGAAAGTGAATTGGTTTACTTGTAAGTGTCTTTACAGGGAGAACTATAATTATGTGTAAATATAGTGCTCATTATCATATAAATCCTTCATACGAGGAATCGATCCAATAAAACCTCTATAATTTTGAGGGATTGGTTAGAAACGGCACACGCCTCTAAATGTTGTCTGTATGTTCTCTACACCACTGATTTATGAAAATGTCCTGTGCACACATATCCAAATGTATATAATATTTAATCCTTATAACATTAAAACTACTCACATACCTGGATCCAGTTTAACAATTTTGATAGCAGCCATTTCTGAGCTCCTAATGTTTCTAGCCTGAAAGAAAAGGCATAATGTTACATGATGAACTGGAAAGTCTCTTTGTTTGTTTTTTATAAAAATGTATAATTTTGACTGTGAAATCAGAAGAGCCATTTCAACTGCTGTAAAACAGTTATTATATGCACATATTTATAAGAACAAATTTATATACATTTTATATGAATCCATACACTACTATTCCAATGTTTAGGGTTGGTAAGATTTTTTTATGTATTTGAAACAAATCTATTATTCTCACCAGGGTTGCAATTATTTGGCCAAAAAAAAAACACAGTAAAAGCAGTAATACTGAGAACTATTATTGCAATTATTGAAACTGCCTTGTGTTTTAATATACTATATTTTTTCCTGTGATCAAAGCTGAATTTTCAGCATCATTACTTCAGTTTCACATCATCCTTCAGAAATCATTCTAATATGATCTAATATGATTTGATGCTCAAGAAACATTTCTTATTATCATCAATGTTGACAACAGTTGTCCTCCTTAATATTTTTAAGGAAACTGTGATATTTTTAGGGTGTTTTAATGAACATAAAGTTCAAAAGAAAAATATTTATTTGAAATAGAAATCTTTGTAATATTATTAATGTGTCACCTTTAATCAGTTGAATGCAATTTGTACACTGTAAAAAAAATTGGTTTTTTTTTGTTGGTTTAAGTTAAAAAAAATTAAGTAACCTGGTTGCCTTAAAATTTTGAGTTTATTGAAATTGAAAATTTGAGTTGATACAATGAAGGACATTTGTTTAATAATTAGAAACTCAAAATGTTATTTTCACATAAAAAATTGGATAAATCATTTGGCATGTTTCACTGTGTCATCAGAAATAAAACACACACAATGACCCAATATGCTTACAAAATCTTTTAATAATATTTTAATAAAGGTTGTTGAATCTCAAAAACATTTAAATGTATTAACTCAAAATTTAAATTTCAATGAACTCAAAATTAAGGCAACCAGGTAACTTTTTTTCTAAATAATTTTTTACAGTGTGTATATATATTTCACTTACAGTTACTCTAAATAACTATTAAGAAGATTTGTTTTGGTGTGAAAGATTATTACAGACCACTATTACTAATTTGAAAGAAATCGGAACCAAAATTGGACCTAAAAATGTATTTAAGGAATTAATAGAGCAATGTTGTCTTTTATATGGCCATCTATAATAATGAGAATGTGCTGTAGTGATTTTACTATAGTTCAGGTTCAGAGTTTTAGGTTTAAAAACAGATTTCAGCCATGTTAAAATCACTGCAGCTTTTATATTTTTGTACTGGTCTTCAAATAAACATTTGACATTGTATGTAAATTTGCAGATGCAACACAGAGGTGAATAAATGTGGCTTTAAGGCCATGTTTACTTTGGTGAAATGTTTGGGATGCTGTAGAAAAGCTAGGAACAGATCCAGCTCTCCTGGAAGGCATCATAATGACAAATATCCTAGTGTCAGTGACAGCCTGCTGTGTCCTTCACTGTAACCTTGTTCTGTAGCCATAGCCAAGAGCTGATGTTCTTACTTTATCTTCCTAGATCGTATGAGAGGCCATCAGTTAATCACTGAGTGCAGTATCATACGGTCTATATTTCACTAGCCAAAGATTCTTCAAATTCATTTAGCTTTGAAATGAAACGGGGAAACTCATGCACATTAAATGTGTTATACATTCAGAGTGGTCTATCTAAAGGTTTGCTATTATGCTTTTTTACATTTTCAACTTTCTTGTCTGTTGAATTAAATAATTAAATTAATGTTGCTGTTTGAGCATGAAAAAGGTCAAAGTTACAAAGCACAAAGTCATTTTAGTACACAGTTTCTGAACTCCTTAAAACTCCATGATTGTAGTCTTACGTTTTCTTCTGATAATTAAAAATATTCCTCATTTAAATGTCTTGGGCACAAAGTTGAAATGCAATAGTAGTGTTGAAACTCTCGGCTAAAGGGTTAGTTCACCAAAATTCTGTCAATAATTACTAACTCTAATGTCGTTCAACACCCGTAAGACCACAAATGAAGATATTTTTGTTGAAATCCTATGGCTCAGAAAGGCCTTCATTGACACCAATATCATTTCCTCTCTCAGGACCCATAAAGGCACTAAAGACGTCGCACAAAGCCCATCTCACTACAGCGGCTCTACAATCATTTTAGGAAGCGACGAGAAGAGTTTTTGTGCACAAAAAAAATTAAATAACGACTTATATAGTGATGGGCTGATTTCAAAACAAAGTTTTGAACCATTATGAATCAGTGAATCAATTCATGATTCGGATCGCCAATGTAACGTGATTTCAGCAGTTTGACGGTACGATGATTCATAACTTTGTTTTGAAATCAGCCCATCACTATATAAGTCGTTATTTCGTTTTTTGCGCAAAAAAATTTCTTGTCACTTCATAAAATGATTGTAGAGCCACTGTAGTGAGATGGGCTTTGTAGCGACGTCTTTAGTGCCTTTATGGGTTCTGAGAGAGGAAATGACATGGTGTCAATAAAGGCCTTTCTGAGCCATCGGATTTCAACAAAAATATCTTCATTTGTCTTACAGGTGTCGAACGACATTAGGTTAAGTCATTAATGACAGAATTTTCATTTCTGGGTTAACTAACCCCTTTAAAGGGAGCAACATTTGCAAAAGATGCTCAAGCAGTTGACCAATCACAACACACTGATCCAGATGACCAATTAGAGTGGATTGTGTTTTTCGAAAGTAGGGGCTTTATGGAGACAGGAACTAAATAGAGCATTACTGACAGACTGGGAAGTGAGGTGTTGCAACAAATACACCGATCAAGCATACATTTATGATCACCTTCCGTGTTGGTCCCCTATTTTGCTTACAAAACAGCCCTAACCATTCATAGCATGGACTCCACTAGACCCCTGAAGGTGTGCTGTGGTATCCAAGATGTTAGCAGCAGATCTTTTAAGTCCTGTAAGTTGTGAGGTGGGGCCTCCAATTATCTGATTTTCAGCTGTTCAGCATATCCCACAGACGATCGATTGGAATGATTTGCCAAGTCAACATCTCAAACTCATGCTCCTCAAACCATTGCTGAACCATTTGTTCTTTGTGGCAGAGCACATTATCCTGCTGAAAGAGACCACAGCCACCAGGGAATACCGTTTCAATAAAAGGGTGCACATGGTCTGCAACAATGCTTAGGTAGGTGGTACATGTCAAAATAACATCCACATGAATGGCAGGACTCAAGATTTCCCAGCAGAACATTGCCTAAAGCATCACACTGCCTCCACCGACTTGCCTTCTTCTTCCCATAGTGCCTCCTGGTGCCATGTATTTCCCAGGTAAGCAACACACGGCCATCCGTGTGGTGTAAAAGAAAATGTGATTCATCTGACGAGGCAACCTTCTTCCATTGCTCTGTGGTCCAGTTCTGTGCCCACTGCTGGTGCTTGGACAGAGGTCAGCATGGGCAGTCAAAAATGACAGGTCTTTAGCTATGCAGCCCAATACACAACAAACTGCGATGCACTGTGTATTCTGACACCTTTCTATCAGAACCAGCATTAATTTCTTGAGCAGTGTGAGCTACAGTAGCTCGTCTGTTTGTTCAGACCACATGGACCAGCCTTCTCTCTCCACGTGCATCAATGAGCCTTGGTCTAGTCCTATAGCACATCAACTTTGAGGACAAAATGTTTACTTCCCACTAACAGGTGCCATGATGAAGAGATAATCAGTGTAATTCACTTCACCTGTTCAATGTTATGCCTGATCGGTGTGTGAAAAATAAGGTTTTTTTTTTTTTTGCATTCAAGCATGTAAATCTATTCTAGTAGACCCCAAAAACTAAATGAAGACTTTAAAAAAAGGTCATAACGGTGAACCTACACTGTCAGGAAAAAAAGGTACAGTGCTGTCACTGGGGCAGGACCCTAAGGTACAAAACCAAAAAGGTACTAATATGTACCTTTAAGGCACTAATTTGCACTCTTAAAGTAATGATATGTACCATTTAGGGGTGAGTAAGGTTCAAAGATGTACCTTTTCACTTTTGCACCTTAGTGTACCGCCCCAGTGACAGCACTGTACCTTTTTTTCTGAGTGTACATTTTTGCTTTGTCCTACTCATAAACATAACAAATCAGGCATTTCTGGACAAAACCTGGAACTTTACTGAGCTGCCTTCCTGTTGTTTTTCCTGGCATGCCAAAAGGCTTCCTGTCATGACTAAAGCGACAGTGCAACATTCTCTTAATGGTTTAACTGTGCAACCTGAAATAACGCAGCCACAAACCAAGAACAATAGCTCGGGTTGGGTCTCTGTCCACACTTTGGCCAAAAATCCCCAAAGCTTGTTATTCTGTATGCAGCCATAGTCAGACCTGACAAGTCCATCAAATGCAAACCAGACTGTTTTGTTTGATGGCAGCTGGGAATCCTCACCATGAAATATTTTTAGATCTTGAGAACTTTCTGACTCAAAGTTGAGAGAGCTAGAGGACACTAGAAAGGATTCTTTGTGCATTGTATGATGGGCATTGTAAGGGTTGTTGGCTCACCCACTGAATTATGATAAAGTGGACTGTGTTAGGGATTGCAAGAGTGACACAATCTCCACATTACTTCAGCAAACATACTGTAGGCTATATAAAAGGGAAGGAAAACGCACGTTTGCTCTTTACAGACCTCTTGGAGGTACACTACCACACCTGCGCGAATCTTGGTTTTAAGGTCCAGATGTGTAACATTCCAAAAATGTTGTGGTTGTGCTTGTCGAGTCAAATATCATAGCCAACCATATGCTACAAAATCTTTTTTTATTTTTACTTTTCTGTTTGTGAAGGGCTGTTTTCCATGTAAACATTGAAAACTGATTGACTGAAGTTATATATTTTAGTGAAAAGTAACACCCTAGATGTCCTAACAGACATTTAGACATGATAACAATAAATATAAACTGCAACATTATGTCTGTGAATCTATTTTAAAAATGTGTTCATGGGGTGGGTGTTTTCACACATACTATGAATACTATCACTTTAGAAAACTAAACAGTCCAGTCAGTCAAGTAATATCATAGCCCGAGTTTCTTTAAATATTCAGCATACACAAGGAAATTAACGAGTCAGTACAACAACAAAAAAAACGTCAACATCAGCAAGACTCCCCTTATAAACGAGCTGAGGTGACACCATGGTACAATGATGGCACCTTGACATTTAACATGATGCGGAATAATCATATTCCACAGTATTTTCATCGCACTATCATAAAAGATGTCTAAAAACTGCAGTGATAGGCTACCATGTCCAAAAAATGATAATAGCCTACAGTTCAGATTTTTGTTAGTAGCCTAACCCAGAAGGCAAAGTGTTTGTGCTTTCAAATTGTTACAGTGCAAATTGTTCAAATTGTAACACACATGTAATCGTAGATGTTAGACAAATGCGCATTAATCTAAAACGATCACCTAAAAACAGCTCCAGTCTCACCTTAAAGACATCCCCATAGGTGCCGCTCCCGATTTGATGGATAATCTCATAATCATCCAAGGGATCCAAAAATGAAACTCCTATAGTATTCATGCCCGCAGATCTCTTTATGTTTTACTTATTCATGACAGCTGTCACACAGTTTGATGTGCAGTAAACTCATCTCATCCTGGTGCGCTGTCATTAAAAGTGTTGAAAAGGAGATGATAAAACTGTAGGCTATAGAGTCAATTAGCCTACGTAATGTAGCCTAATGTAATACAAAGCAAAGACAAATATTAATGTTTACATCCAGTATAATCACGCGCCTTGTAATCTTTCTGCCTGTCCTTCTCACACTCGCGCACCCGAGTCGCAGAAGAAATCAGTTCTTTGGAGACGGATCTTTCTAATGAATCGATTCGCAAAATCGGATTGAACAATAAAAATGAATCGGACTGAATAGGTCCGAGCACGTATTTATACGTGCAAAAAACATGTAATTAAAACGATGTATATAATAATAATAATAATAATAATAATAATAATAATAATAATAATAATAAATTTTATTTATAATGCACTTTATATTAAACAAAATCTCAAAGTGCTAAAATATGGAGTTTATTGGTCTATGTTAAACTTAATACAAATGTAGGTTTCACGCTTATGATTTGATAAACTGAATCATGGCACTGAACTGTGGAACGCACATTTTAACTAAACATAAACCGCGAATTTACGTTACTTTAAAACGTTGTGCAGCACTGACTACAGCAGGCGTGCGTGTCCAATCCTGCGAGGGCCACTGTACTACAGTTTATAGCTCCAACCCCAATGAAACACAGCTGAACCAGCTAATCAAGGTCTTTCTAGGCATACTAGAAACTTCCAGCAGGTTGAGGCAAACGGAAACTAAACTCTGCAGGACAGCGGCCCTCCAGGACCGAGTTTGTACACCCTCGGACTACAGCAACTCAGCGACCCCATGAGAATAAATAACCATTTTTAAAAGAACATGCTTTTCAACCGATTCTTTGAAATGAGCTATTCAAAAGAACCGATTCGTGGACACGAGCGGACTTCACTCATCGCTAGACGCGATACTACACTGCGTTTGCGCATGTGCAAAGCTTCAAAGGGCGACCACATTTTAAACTATTTACATATGATAAGCCCTCACAGCGTGCGTGACAGCAAATAAAAGCCAGTAAAAAGCACTTTGTTTAAGTTGTTTATTTAATGGAAAATACACTTTCACAGTGAGAAAAATAAATTTTAAACAACCACTATCATTGATTGACCCTTGATACTTACTATGACTGTAGCCTTGAGACCACCAATGAGATCCAGCAGTTATGTGGAGAATAACAGAACAAGTGCAAGACCTAATCATGTAGGCTGAGAACCCCAATCATTTGTAAAATATGTTAGACTTGTGAAGCCAAGAAATTTCAGAAGTTTCATTGTATTGCATGTTTTATAAAAACCTGATAAACACACACAAAAAAATCACTTTGGCTTGTTGTAATTCGGGGGGTTCAAATAGAACTTCTTATAATTATACAGATTTAAGGCAAATTAATACAATTACTTTATACTATCAAACAATTAAAAAAAATTGCTGGTGCATGATAGACAAGTTCTGACTTCACCTTGCGACGGTTATAAAGAATTGAATTAAATAAATTCAGCATCAGCTTATCAGAAACACTGTAATTTCCAGGTAAACTATTGAACTTCACTCCAGGTGAAAATGTGAAAATGAACAGTTAAAAGAAAGAAAATCTATAAATGGGCATTTTAAAGAGTTTTGCGAGGGCGTTTCATGAAGGACAAGGTGTAATCTCCAGAAGGTGTGGGTTTCTGTCTCTTCATCTGCACTTGAGACTGTGCCGTGAGCTGCAGTTTAATGGCACTAGAGTTGACCTTGGCCGCAGAAAGCAGCTCCTTCATACCCTTCATCTTCTCACTGTGGAAAACCACCACCGGCCCGCCCTGCACTACGGGTGGCTGGGAAGGTGAAGGTATGGGACTCGGGGATGATGGCTCATTTTTGCCATCAGACTCTTTACCTCGAGTGCCAGCAGAGGAACGACGGCGACCTCCTTCTCCTCCCACCTTTTTGGCCACTGGATTTTGAGCGGGCAATGCCACGCTTGGAGACGACGGTCCTGCTTGTTCATCTAACTTAGATTCTCGCCTCGGGACCCGTCTTCGCCCCTCACGCAGGTCCTCACTGGATTGGTCATCGTCGTCCACTGGTTCTGCATCTTTGGTGATGATTGACACTTTTTGCCTAATCTGAGAAACAGTGAATACACAGATTCTAGATTATAAATGCCATTTTAATAAAACTTGAAATGGACCCTTTTCACATTTCCAGGGGTTCTCAGAAGTGGAACTTATCATAGTTGAGTAAACTTCTTTAGTGGTAAAGGGGAGATGACAGCAATCATTATTGTATTCTAATAGACTCCAATGGAAAAATAAAATAAAAAAATCCATGATAACATTTCCACAACTTTGCCAGAGAGAAAATATACTGAGAGATTGATTACAACAGTCAGAAGAGATAATTATAAATGTTAATAATAAATAATAATAATAATAATACATTTTATTTATAATGCACTTTATATCCCATCACTCCCTCAGCTGTTGTTTTAGAAACACCCTTGTAGCAATGTTAATACATTTTTCTGTAATTTACCACCAAGGTAATATACTGCTCATCCATAAAAAAGTGGCTGTTTGGATTTAAATAGATCAAATACTTAAGAGTCTATGATTGGTCATTATTGCAGTGATTATTATTTTTGGTAGAATAGTTGGGAGGAAGCATTAAAAATCATTCACACCAAAAATTAGGGATGTATGATAAGAAAACATTTAACCAATACAGATAATCAAGTCCTTCTCGTGGCCGATTCTGATACCAATAACCAATAAGTTCATATTTTTATATTATAATCTCCATATAATGTGCAGTTCATGCACCAAAGAGAATAGAAAATCTAAGATGCACTGATGAAACTAATAGTAGCTCTGGCCTAACTAAAATGGCAAATATCAGTCCTGACTCTTAAGATGTTTTTATTTTTTTGTGTAAAGGCACCACAATACTTGGGAACAGAAAGGGTTTAACTGAACTATGATTTATCTACGCTTAACTCATTAAAAACAAATTCATATTCAGGTGTTTCATGCATAAAAGACTGCATCTATTAACCTTTAGTGCATGATGATGAGGAAGGTATTCAAATACATAAATAAAATGCATTGACATTAGACTTACTACGATAGTCGGTGTTCAGACTCAACCCCGGTCACATCACGTGCACACCGATTAAACTAGGGAGCTGATTGAGACGCACCCTCGGATAAATCTGACTGATTTACAAGCAAGCATACTTTATCGGATATAGTTATTGGATTTATTTTATTTAATCGGAGCAATAAAAAAGATGTAATTTTTCCCATATCTATCCAATAAATATTGTGCATCCCTGCCAAAAATGTATGCACCTCTTGATGGAAATAACATCACAACATTTATTTCCATCTAAAGGTGCATACATTTTTTGTAAAGATCTTGTATTGACAATGCAAGAGTCAAGAACTCTGTAAAGTCTCCTCCAGCACATCCCAAAGACTTTCAATGAATTTAAAGCGACACTGTGTAACTTTTTTAGTTTATTATTAGCTAAAAACACTTAGTTCTATCAAAAATATGTGCTCATTAATGTAGATTTACTTCTTTTAAGTAATAAAGTAATTCTCGTAAGTTTATAATATGCCATTGAAAATACATACGGGTGAGGGGTTCGAATGCCGGTCGCCATGTTGCTCCTCCATCTTGAAAGTACAGTAGCCAAAGAGGGACATACCCGTAAATTCAAGCTTCGCCTTCCGCGTTTTAACACTCGATGGCACTCTTGACGAGGTCGAACTAGAAGCCGCGTTAATCTTGGACTAAATCGGCCACCGTAGGAGTTAAAACGAAATCGGAATTGAGAGGAACAGAAACTAATATTCACTGGATGGTCATATACCTTTACACCACTAGATGGGGGAAAATATCACACAGTGTAGCTTTAAGGTTTGGACTTTTCATGTATGGAAATAATTCTTCATGCTCCCTATTAACCATTTTTTCCCAATTTGAGTCTGATGAATCTTGACAGTCTCATCCTGGAATATGGCCGTGATGTGTCTTCCTACATGGCTGTTTAAGAAATTAAAAGCTACACACTCCATCAATTAGTGTTAGAAGAACTGTTGCCAAATATATAATATGCTAGAAATTGAACTGCAATAATGATTAAATCATTGACTCACAAGCATTTGCCTATTTAAAGCCACATTTGTGATGTTGATAACTGTGGAAACATTTAAGAGTTTATTAAGAAAATCGAGGGATTTTACCTGTGCATCAAAGCGACTAAGGGACTGAACCAGGTAGGTGGCCCAGCCTACATGAAGCACTGGTGTGGGACTTCCTTCTTCCCATTTACAAATCCCATCATAGAACCGGAGTAAGTGAGCGAAGCACTCTGGGTCCTGAAGGGCAGACAAAGCAGTGACCTCTCTGGGCTGGTCCTTAGACGTGAAAGAATAAAGAAAGGAATTGTTCACAACGTCGTTCAAAACAATAATTTTTTTTTAAAAGTGTTTCTTTCGTGCCTAATTAAACAAGACCTCTTTTTCCATTTCTTCAGCTCCTTCTCCTCCACTTTCAGCAGCAGCTGCTGTCTCTTTAAGAAGGGTTGGAATGACATCATTAGCAATGTCAAAAAACTCCTTATAGATCTCCTCATCCTCTCTGCAGTAGTTGTAACTGTTGACCGAGAAAAACAGTTTATGGGATTATATTTTGTTCCATACAAATAACTTACACATGCACATGTTATATACGCGAATGTTTTAAGATTAAAACATATATATACAGTACACAACAATGTATATTGATAATTACGTTGTTTATAATCCAACAAGACTTTAATAGTTCAAAGCGACACAAACAAAATGAAGATACGTCAGAGGGACCGAGGGTAGGAGATAGCTAATGTTGTCATGAAGGAAGAGGAAACAGGAAGAGCGGGAAAAGGAAGTGGATGGGAGTGAGCAGCGGTTCTAGGCGTGCTTTGTGCAGACATCCTTCAGGACTTTAGAATCAAGTATTTTTAGCACTCTATCCGTCCACTGCACTGTGTTTAGAGGGAGGAAAGTACAGATTGTCTCTGTCGACAGGGACCGATGCCAAGGCTAAGACAGGAATGAGCTTTCTAAACACTAAGGACAAACAGCATGAGGCAACACAGACAATGTTGGCAAACATCACATTTTCCATTTGGCATGACCATTCAAGAGGCTTTGAGGTGTTTTTTTTACCGTCGTCAAATCATGACTGTGCAGTAGAAACAGACACATTTTAGTTTAGAGATTGATTCAGCCTTTTTGCATAATGTTCAATGTTTCATTTAGCAAAATAAGCAATAAAGCAGTTACACTGCCCCCTGGTGTTAAGTTCATTTAAAACAAAGGATAACTGTTGCATTTCCACAAGGGAATTACCCTAATAGACACAACTAAAATAATAATATCATTCATTGTGTAAAGATTTCTATAGTGCTTGACTTACTCTTGCATTACTGATGCAGCCTCTGCCCAGGAACGCAAAGCATCTTGGACATTTCTGTGCCTGTAATAATACCCTGCTAGATACATGAAAGGGTAGATGTGCTCGTTGTTGTAATATTTTTTGGCCGAGTCAACAGCCTAGGGAAAACAAAACAGAATAGTTCCATTTAATAAGTGACAACCTTGTAAATATCTGTGATATAGTTTTAATCACATACCTTAAGGTGAATAGAGAGAGGGCTTTCCTTGCCAGTCATGGGTTCCTGATCTTCAAGGTCAGCCAAAGTGCCCATTGCCATGGGATACCTTCAACACACCCAAAATGTTAAGAAAGAGTTAGATACAATAATCAGATCAAATGAGTTATATATCCCTGCCCTGATTTATTAGAAACACGTCACACCTTTCCAAATCACCTCGATCATACAGCACCCACAACAGCCTCTGAAGAGAGAAAGAAAATGTGTCAAGAAACTGATTTGGATGACAATAGACACATAAATATGATTGTGTGCAAACATAGTTACGGTGAGCCAAACATAATAGACAGAGCAGCCAATAGAATGCAGGAAGCATAGAATAATGTAATGAAAGTTTAAAACAAATAAAAAAGACATACTTGCTGGAGCTGGAGTAACTCTGTACTGTCTGTGTGCAGATCTAGAGAGGGATTGATGGCGCAAACCATGAACGCTACTTCCATATTCCTGTTGCACTTCATGTAGGAGCCTTTAAGATATAACCAGCTCTAAGGAGAAAGAGAATAAATGATTTACAACATGAAATCTTAAAATTACAAAAATCTCTCACTACCGTTCAAAAGTTTGGGGTCGGTGAGATGTTTGAAGTTTTTGAAATGTCTCTTATGCTCACCAAGGCTGCAGTTATTTAATAAAAAAACACAGTAAAAAAACAGTAACACTGCGAAATATTATTGCAATTTAAATATGTAAATACATTTTAACCCCTTAATCCTGAAGTGTATCATCGGCAACCCCCCTGAGGGCTCCACCTAGCTATGAAAAATTTCATATTTTTCAAAACTAATGCTTTGATCAACACATAATAGGTGCCATTTGAACGCTAAGAGTCTTAACTTTACAATGAATGTAGCCAATTTGTGCTGATAAATAAAAAATGTTTTCATAATTCATTAAATAATATTTTTTGTACTGTAATGTGTCCAAAATATCATACAGCTCAGATAGTCATGTGTCATGTCATGTGAAAGGTCTCACGGTGTAGAATACAACAAGCATATGTGTTTAGGCATTGACTAAACATGAGCAAGCATTTAAACATTTGTATCTGAAGACCCATATATAAATAATATACGGATACGGACGTTTTAGCTCATAACTTCATGAAACCTTTTCTGATCGAAAAATGGCCCATTATTTTTTACAGCTGATTATCACAATTAAAATGAATCCAAAAATCAACACAATCCATTGCGTTGATCCATAGATATTGATCTGGATTAAATTTTGCTGCATCTGGATTTAAATTAGAACACATAAAACTCCACAGGTGTAGCAAAATCAAATATAGCTTTCACATGGCTTGTAACTTCATGAAACATGCATGGATCATAGAAAATGGCACATCATTACTTACAGTGGAGGCTCCCGACTGATTAGTACAAAATGAACATTTAGTCCATTGTGCCGACCACAAAATATTCCTCACAGAGGAATAACAATATTAAAATGACTCAAGTGTCAAGAGCTAAACACAAAGGCTGCAGTTGTTCCAAAATGCTGCGACTTTTGGTTACTTTATGCTATAACCACAATTTAATCCAGATCCAGCACACATGTAGATGCAACATTTACCAAAATAAATGTCCTCCTACCTTATTTCCTTCCTGAGTTATTGCATGTGAAATAAGAACAAAAATGCCTTCAGGAGTTAAAATTTAATTTAATGATGTTATCCAAAGCTGAATTTTTAGCAACATTACTCCTGTCTTAAGTATCACATGTTCTTTCAGAAATCATTCTAATATGCTGATTTGGTGCACAAACAACATTTATCATCAAGCTTGCAAAGTTTTTGTGGAAACTGAAAAGAGCGTTCAAAAGAACAGCATTTACTTGACGTCTTTTGTAACGCAAATGGCTTTACTGTCACTTTAAACAACTAAATGCACCCTTGTTAAATGTCAAACGTTTGAACGGCATAGTGTATACAGTAATGTTTATCATATCATGAATAATAAAATATTATGTACCCTTTCATTGACTCCAGCACTAACAGTCTGACCTCTTCTGTCTTCGTTGCCCTTCCCATGCCATGTGACCTCTGCCGTCTCTTCCCCACCCTTGCCAAAGATGACCCAGGCATGATCTTCGGAGAGAGCGAGATGAACATCCTTCAGGCCCAACACCTGACATGCAGCCACCACTGCAAAAGCTACTCCTGAGCTGTCTAGCTTCGTGCCTTACAGAAAGAGAGAGAGACACAAATGCAATGTTAATCTAAAATACATGACCAGATTTGTTTAAAGGGGTGGTTGCATGCGATTTCACTTTTGTAACTTTAGTTAGTGTGTAATGTTGCTGCTTGAGCATAAACAGTATCTGCAAAGTTACAGCGCTGAAAGTTCAATGCAAACGGAGATATTGTCTTTTAAAGTTATGGCAGTTTATTGCCTACAAAAACGGCCGGTTTGGACTACAATGAGCTTCTTCCCGGGTTGGTGGCATTATAAACCCTTGCTAGTCACCACAGATGTGACTTCTGCCTGTAATGGTGAGGGGCGGCATTTCTGGACAACCTGTGCTTGGCACTTCAGCCAATAAAATTACAGGAAACTACATTTGGCCATCTAACCAATCTAAGACCATTGCGTTTTTCGGAAGGATGGGCTTCATAGCAGCAGGAAGCAAACGAGCCGTTCAAAGGACAGTGGAGACAGCGGTGTGGAATAAAGGTCAAATATAAGAAAAACACAGCTTTTTAAAAAAAAAGAAGTATTAAGACATGTTATACTGCGCCCCATAAACACAACCAAGCCTAGAAAAAAAACACAGAACCAACCCTTTAACAACATTAAATATTTAATGTGTGAAGATCTACCTGTGATAAGACTGAAGAGGGACTGAATATGTGCCCTGTCCTTGAAATACGACCGACTAAGACTGTTCCAGATCACATCCGAGACCTTTTTCACAAGCTCACGGCTGGAGCTGCCAGTCGGTTTTCGGTACTGCGACATGTCAACGGCACCACGAATCTGGGCCAGGAAGCGTTCATAGAGGGCAGATACGAGATTCAGCTCGACTGTGGGGAAGCAAGAGTTGGGACAGTCAGGATTAAGAGGTTCAAAGCGGACGCCGGGGACGTTGACGGGAACCACTCTGTTGACAGCCAGGAAGTGCTCTACAAAACCCAACACTAGGGACAGCAGGGCCAGGTCTGGTTCTGGGTTTTTAAGCTCAGCCTCAAAAAGCTGCACCACTCCATCGATGCCCCGAAGAGGGAAATGCTTCTTCTGAGCTGACCGAATCCCCATGGTTAGTGGTTGAGTTCAATCCCAGTCTGATGTAATCTTAAAAAAAAACAAAAACATATTAATACATGTCAAAAGTTTGAAGCATTACTATTTTTTTGTTTTTGAAATAAGTCTCTTATGCTCATCAAGCCATCAATTATTTGATTAAAAAAAGAACATATTGTGAAATATTATTACAATTTAAAATAATGCTTTTTTAGGATTTTAATATAATTTATTCGTGATGCAAAGCTGAATTTTCATCAGTCATTACTCCAGTCTTCAGTGTCACGTGATTCTTCATAAATCATTCTAATATGCTTATAGTTATTATAGTCGAATAGTTGTTATTTAAGTTGTACTGCTTGATATATAACAATACAAACATTTTTAATTGAAGTGACGCCCAAGAAACAGTTTTAATCAACATATTTCAGCTCTGTGTCCTCCCGCCTTGTGTCCTGTAGATACAAAGAATGTAACTGTTATGTCTTATCTAATCAATGTGTGTCTGATGTGTGGGCAAGAGTTTGGGCTATTCTTTGCTTACAAGGAAATAATTATTTGGCACTACTATAGTACAGTTACATTTCTATTATACTACAGTACATTAATAAATACCATGGTACTGCATAATAACCATTTATATTTAATTCACATCATAGCAAGCCAAGAAGTCAGTATAATCAATAGGGGAAATCCCAGACACGTGTAAGACCACAGTTGAAGTCCTTTATGTAAAATTAAATATTACAAGTAAACGTTTAAAATTAAAATAAAGCTTTTGGGTTGGCTGAGCCTGAACATGACATTTAACAATTTTGAATATTAACTGGATGAATATGATGCTTCGTTAGAGTTTAACTTATGATACCGAAGGGAGAAATTTAACCCAGCTGTCTTACTGTATAATACTATAATGATAACCCAGATATTATCACAAAAAGGAGCCAGTGCTTCGAATTTGAGCAAGGAAAACAAGGCAACTGCAAGCAACCCATGTGAGTCTGTGCGGACATCTGCGTCATGAGCTGCAGCTAGCTAGCTTACACAAGAATAGCAGTTTCTGGTGTTTTTCCAGTTTAAATGGCATTTTACAGTGAGCAGACTGGTCCCTCCTTACTTTCTTAACAATAACGCGTTTCTTGGGGTCATTCTCACAACATACCTTTGTTGAAATTACATCCACATGCTTTTGTTTTGCCCCGTGCTTTTGCCGCGCAGTCGAGTCAGCCACTCCTACAAAACACCGGAGACCTACACAATCTGTTCGCACGTCAAAACGTCGAATCGGCTGAATTATGCTTATTCCTATTGTGAGCATATCAGCGACATAAAAGTACTTCCTGTTATCTACAAGCATTTTGGGAAATGTAGTCTTCAACTTCATCTTTGTGCTTTGATGACGGTTGGTGAACCAGCTTTCGGTGCATTATCGCCACCAATCGGACTGGAGTCTACAACATCGACAGGATGATATTCTACACTACAGTATATTCGTCTTTCTGCTATCTAGGATAATATAAAACATTAATGTTTTAATTGATTTCCGCTAACTAAACGTGTGTGCCTCTTTGTAGCAGTAAATTTACCTTTTCGTTTGCTTCTGCTTTGACTTGTAGCCACGTCAACAACCAGGTCCAATTTTCCTATTATTTCATTATTGTCATCTTGTGAGTTAGTCATACTTCTGTTCATAAATGTTTTAAGTCAGTTACTTAAAATGTAGATTTGTAGATGTAGATTTAATACTAAAAAAGAAGTAGCTAAGTCTTAACTCTCTGGTACTGTTTGCATATTGGTAATCAAATTAAATGATTGTATTAGGCCTATATTGTATTATAGGCCTATATGTTTTTTTATTCAATATTTTGTATTTTCAGGAGATTTATGCTGTAATTGTGATACATTTTTGAGCATGGGTCTAAAAATGAAATTCTTATAACTCTTTAAAGGCACAATATGTAAGATTTTTGGATTAAAATTTCCAAAAAAAAACACTAGAACAATGTTATATTTTTGCTGACTTGTGTACTACTTACTTACTTTATCCAAGAATGTTTAAGCCTGGTGAAATGTGTGATTTTTAACCAGGACAAGGGTTTTGTCCATTGATCGCCTGGTGACCTCTGCCTTACTCTTGCTTTCCAGTTTTATTTTTTAGAAACCATGGAAACACCAAAGACGTTTTAATATATTATGTTTTATTAGACAAGGGAACAATTGTTTGGGTACATTTATAGTCAGAAAACGATTTATTGTACAGTAATACAGCTTCTCATACAATGCCATTTAGCAACACAAGCATCCAGCATTTCTTATTATGATATTCTAATAGCAACAGCTCACTGCAGTGTGCAAGTGTCTCATATAGCAGCCATGGAGCGAACACATAGAGTAACGTTACAATATCATTTTAACTAGTCTAATATAATAAAACAGCGCTGCGTTACCACTTGACCAGAAGCAGAAGTGGCGACTGTGGCATAATAAAAGCTCCACTGCTATCGAGTTGTGTTTTCAGGCTCGTCTCTCATTAGCAATCGCTCCAGCGGCCTCATTCAGCTCCTGCACTCGGCCCTGCTCTGCTTCATATTACAGTAACGTTAATAATCTCATCCATGAACATGATTTCTATCCGCATCCCATCCCGATTCTGTTCCACCGGCTGTAGAGGTGAAGATGGCAACTCCCCAAGATTCTGCTCTCAATCTCAGTGTCATCAAGCTAAGCATTTGTTTTGAATAAGTGACCATAGCAGCGAAAAACTACATAGTGTTCCTTTAATGCTTTAGAGCACAGACCTGTGCTGCATCCGAAAACCTAGGGAGCTGACTCGTTGCCTCATTTTATCAGGCAATGGCTTGTAAGGCGGCGCTTGTGAAGGCTCCTCACGAAAATAAAACTTCTGAGGCAGTGTAACAGTTTAATTACAGCAAAATAGAGCGAGCTTTGGTGAGAACTAAACTATTTAATTGCTATAGTAATTTCTCGCAAGAAATTACATCAGAAGTGGAAAATGTTGGTCAAAAACGTACATTACAAACTGAACAAACTTTCCGACGCCACCTTTTTTCCCAGCTCAACTATCACTGAATGGAAAGCACGGGATTGTGGGATATCAAAGGCAGTGAAGGATACATCTATGCTGCCTTCAAAACTCGATCATGTGAAAGTGTCTCAGGAGGAAGTGAATCTAACATTAGATATGGATGTGCCTTGATGCCTTTCTGCCTTAAAATGTGTCCTCCGAAGGCAGTATTTTCCAGGTTTTGGACGCAGCCCTGCATCACAGAGTTGGTCTCTTTTTAAAGATGACACTTGGCAGATTATTGCTTATGTGAAAAATTTACATTTTACAAAAAAGGTACATTTTACATTTATTGTTATGAAAAATGCACAAAAATACTATTTCCAATTCTTATACTTTTCAAAACACGGTTTACCATAAAACTGTGAGAAAATGAAAGTCATGAACCTAAACGAGCTGTTCCAAATTCGAGGTTGATAGGCTATCTAAAAAAAAAGAGCTTTCTGTAAGAATTTGTTTGTTTCGCGACTATTTTTTTCAGGACCATTGAACCTTTTACAATCATGTCTATGATTTTTTTTGTATGTTCACACAGTGAGTGCCACAACCTTTTCTGATTAAGTAAAATAATAACAATAATAATAATAATACAATTAGTTAAAAAAATCATTTAAAAAAATTGGTCAAAACCAGAGGGCCCACTGTACCCACAGTAAACATAAAGGCTACCACAGTAAACCCTTCTCTACCATCAAGACATTATATCCAAACGATGGCGCTGTTGCACATTAAATACTGACCCAGCATTAGCGTCATATCTCCAGCGCACAAATGCGAAAGCATTATATAATCACGAGCCATAGAGTTAGTGTTTACTGTATATTTTCTAACTATGCGAGGATATATTAGACATAAACCTAATCCAAACGGATAAATCCAGGATTAATAAAGATTGTTTGGATGGTCGAGACGGCAGAATAGAATGAGGAATCTGGCTTCAGGTTGATACGATTATTTTTAATGACTGAATGCATATAACAAACACAGATAATAGTTTAGGATCATACTTTAATACAGAAGGCATTTGTTTACCTCTTTAAGCAACCCATCGACCTCTCTCACCCCAATTACGCTCTCTCTCTCTCTCTCTCTCTCTCTCTCTCTCTCTCTCTCTCTCTCTCTCTCATGTACCCGCCCTGTTTGTCTTCCACCGCCCCCATCCACTGCAACATTCAGGCAGGTTCACCTAATGAGTGTGCAGGCTCGGTGACGCCGCTGCTGTATTGGGAAATACTCGGTGTATCGGGAGCCTTTAGATTACCAAACAACAGCCACAACCTCAACGACACCTCAGTGCTGCAGATCCTGTGTGGAGCAACGCGACAAAAATGGCAGATCCAATGACCCAATCTTCTCAGATTTCGTCGTCACAAGGCCTAAACGATGCACACCCTGCAACGGCCAAAGACTCAAAGTTTTCCGGTAAGAGAAACGTGAACGACAACAACAGTAGGCTACCGTAGGATTTGTTCTGTTTGTTTGTAAATTTCTGGCGCGTGTTTATTGACATGCTAAATATGGAACCTGTGGAAATTCATTTGGCAGGTTGCGCTGAGTGAGTGAGGACAATACGAGATGATAGTCGATTTGAATGTATGCACATGTTTAAAATGCCTTGTAGGTGGAACACTGGCGTTATGCAACAGTAATGCTCTGTTTATTTCTCACGTACACTTCCATATCGCCTCCCTTTGGCATAATAGAACGATTATTGACTGAACACTTTGCAGGGATAAATGGCATGGCGGATGTGGGACTCCGAATGAATGTGTTCTCATCCACTGCTTTGACCTGACGTTTATTTTTAGGAGAAGGCCACGGAGAGATATGAGGACACATAATACTTCTTTGAACTGAAATGGGCACATGTTGCGGCTCAGCTGATGATCTGCAGTGCAGATGCATCCGAAACTGGAGGACGGTGTAAAGGAAGGGAAAAAAACCTGCTTACACACCCCATCTACATTTCTAGCGGCGTGACAAGCGAGAGCAATCAATATCGCTGTCTAGAGCAGCCAATTATGAGTCTCTCGTCAATGAATCGATTGACTGTTCAGAACTGAATCGGTTCTTGATTCAACCCACAATGTTTCAATTAGATTTGTATTAATTTGTATTATTAAATTGATATTACATTGCATGGCTGTAATTTACTGAACAAGGGTATATGATATTTAAAAACGCCTTTATAAATGTTCTGTCGGTTCTTTAAAACGAACTATATGAAAGAATCGATTCGGATAATTGAGTCAGTCGTCCTACCATCGCTACTGTCAAGCCTGATGGCTTTGTTTATCATGTCTTCTCGCCTGTCATTTTGACTGCAGTGTAAACAATCCTAAAGGTAACGTTAATACATTTTTAGAAATGACAAACAAACCCAATTGCACTAAACGCAGTTCAGTTTGTCCATCAGTCGGTCTCTGACTTAACACGCTGTCCTTTGTTCGTGTATTTTTCCGTTTTGAAAACAATAAAATAACATGATGTCTTTTGTTCGTGCACTGTATATTTTTCCATTGTGAAAACAATGGCGTGTGGTTTTTGTTTACTAGGGACGTTGTTGGTTCGCAGCTTTTCAGGCCGTCGTCAGCATATATGGAGCGCCTCTGTCCTCCTTGGTTTGGCTTTATTTAGGCGTCTGGGAATCTAATAGAATTAGACCGTAAAGTTAAGACTCCATGACGTCACCCTGCTCTGAATTTCCAGCTCGGTTTAAAATGTTTGATGCCTTCAAATGCTGTTTGGCTCTTGAGCTTAGGCACATAGAGTTCAGTCAGGGGTTAGGATCTGAATATGCTGGAAGGATGTAGACATGATGGCTGTCTTGTTATCACAGACACCATATGTGAAGGTGACTTATTGAACCAGATGGTTAAATTTAGCTGCAATGGCCTTCTGAGATGCCTGTGCGGGTGCCATTGTCACTGAGCAGATCATAATGTTACACACATTCTACCTATATAAGGCAGTAAATAATGCCATACTTGGCCATAATGTATTATTCTGGGTTAAATTCAGGTTAAGCTCCATCGATAGTGATTGAGTTAACAGTTACGCACTTTCATTTGGAAATCCGTAGCGCGAGCATGCAATGGTTTCCTCATAGACTTCCTAGTTTGTAAGTGCATTTGTTTGTGAGTCTATGTCCCGGTTTCACAGGCAGGGTTTAGATTAAACCAGGATTGTTAAGCTTTAGTTCAATTAGAGCATTTAAGTAGCTTTTATAAATGTGTTCTTGAAAAATTACAGTGTGTAATGAGCATCTTGTATCAGTGCAAGTTGCTCTCAATTAAAACAGCTCAAAGATGTAATTTAGTCTGGGAGTAGGTTTAATCATTTTCTGTGAAACCGGGGGTCAAAAATGGGTAGTTTGTGGGTAGTTGATTCGTAACATAACTAATATTAAAATAGTTTTTTATCATTTCTTTTAAAAACACTATGCAGGATTTTTTGATTATAATATAAATAAAAAAGAACAATGCTATATCTATTGTTGACTTGTGTATTTACATTATCCTAAATGTTTAAATCCAGAGAAGTCAGCTATTTTAAGCAGTGTATCGGCCCGTGTCTTTGCGTCGCCATGTCAATGATGTCATATCTGCGTGACCCTCGATTTCTGAGTTTACTTCTGTAGAAACCATATTATGTGTTTTATTAGAGCAACTGTTTGGAAATGTTTGTGATTAACACATTTATTAGTGGCTTATAGTTACAAGTTTAACAAAGTTAAAGTCCAGAGAAGAAGGAGATGGATATTAAATGTAATTATTCGTGAAATAAACAAACGAAAAGATTGGCAGCGGCTGACTGCGGCATATACTAAAAACAGCAACGTAATATGTCCCAGGCTCTTCCGCCCGGCTTTATACCACCACAGAAACATATAAACAATACAACTTTAATACAATAGATCACCCATGGACACGATTTCTGTCTGAGGTCCGTCGGATTGCTTTCTATCGGCTGTGGAAGTGAAGTCAACAACTCCTATGATCCCAAGCTCATTCAGCATCATTACTTGAGTCTTCAGTCACATGATCCTTCAGAAATCATTTCAATATGTTGATTTGCTGCTCAAGAAACATCTTATTATCAATGTTGAAAATAGTTGTGCTGCTTAATATGTTTGTGGAAACTGATATATTTTTGGTAACACTTTACAGTAAGGTTCATTAGTTTTCATTAATACTAATAATGAACTGCACTTATAAAGCATTTATTTATCTTTTTTATGTTAATTTTAAAAATGTACTAATACTTTATTAAAGTCTTAGTTAACATTAGTTCATGCACTGTGAACTAACATTAACAAACCATGAACAGCTGGATTTTTATTAACTAAGATTAACAAATACAAATGTAGTGCTCATGGTTGGTTCATGTTAGTTAATACATTAAGTTCACAGAAAGTTCAAAGCATTAATTTGAAACAAATCTATTAACACTTTTGATCAATTTAATGCATACAAAAAATATATTTCTTGAGCTTCAAATCAGCATAATTAGAATGATTTCTGAAGGATCATGAGACACTGAAGACTGGGGTAATGATGCTGAAAATTCAACTTTGCCATCACAGGAATGCATTATATTTTTAAATATATAAAAATAGAAAACGTTATTTTAAATTGTAATGATAT